>NC_092691.1:20998702-21225443 GCF_964275005.1 Diadema setosum
GTATCTTTATATCTTATAGTATTGTAGCTTATTACTATATCATATCTCATACTTTACCTTTATATGGGCTGAGATGAAAGTGTGGGTGATTATGGAATAAAATGATCGTGATTATATTCTAATTTCTCCAGTATTTCTTGTAACACCAAGCACTCTTTTGTTCCTCTACTGTTCGACAGTTCGTAGAGCATTTTGTAATAGATGCCCGAGACAAACAAAAAGAACTCAATACTTGTGTTTTCAGTGAAAGTATATTTTGTTAGCACATTCTCCAGTGCCCGCTGAACAACACCCAATATGATTACATTTTTTGAATGCTACTTCAGGGTCTTAAAATACAACATCTTAGCTCTATTTTGCAGAAAACCCCATTCAATTTGGTTAAGCGGTCACAGAGAAAAGTAGACTGTTGTAAAGCATGTCATGAGTCTGATTCTTCCAATTTTAGCAATTTAATGCTCTTGTGTGTGAATACAATAGACAGAACTTGGAGGGAAGAGATTCGCGACATCCACTACAAAATTCCTCATTTCTCTTTGACCACTGAAGAAAATCGAATGAGGTTTTCTGTAAGATGTGGGCAATGAGTTATAGTTTCATACCCTACATTTGTATTTAGATTGATTCACTATTTTTAAAGATATCATTGCGGAGGATTCCGTTGTAATTTTTTTTTGGGACATACTGTACAAATTGTCTAATTCATGCATCAAGGCTCAGGAAATTCAGATGTAAGTCTAGACTATCTAGATTCTCTAGGCTGTAATAGGTCTAAGTAATAGCACAACCCATGAAATTGTGAGCTAGCAGTAGATTTAGTAAATTTAGACTGTACCTCTATGGCTACACTACAGATTTGCTTAAAGTTTCTGTATCAGGATAGGTCATACAACGCGACGATAACACTAACAGTAACACTTTGTGGCTCGGCTCAACAAACTTTACAATTCCCAATTCGCCCATCACGTACTGATCAGGGCTGCCACTGTCATTTGCTACACGAAGCAAACTACAATCTATCGTAGAACTCATTGAGGGGATGCAACGTCTAAACGGACACTTTGCTTAAAATCATGACACTACACACAATCAACAAGAAAGAACTTCTTCTAGTGGGGGGGGGGGGGGGGTATAGCTAGCCAAGAAAAAAACAGAAGTTGATCTAGCAACATGTGGGGCATTGACGCAATGCATTCCACTGTCGTCAGGGCAGTGTACATCAGTTTCTTTCGTAAAACATTGTGAGTGAAATAATGTCAACTTCACAAAGCCGTTTTGTGTAAATTATTACGATAGTTATATCTGTGGCATTTTGGTCATACATTTCAATTTTATACTTACATGTTGGTGCCTCACTGCTGTTGCATCCAACATATCCATCGGTGGCATGAAACCAATGCATAATATAGTGTGTTATCCGCAACACGCGTTTGAACTCTCATGTCAATTCCAGTTTGGGCACACTTTTGGTACCCTTTTGGAGCACATCGGGAAGTGATCCACTTTTGGCTCGGTTCAGTACAGTACGGTACAGATCGCTTTAGGAGAGCGCTCAAACGCACCCCTAGATACCTTGGGAAACATGCTTTTACTATGATAACCACAGTTCATTAATTTCAACGTCTATCTTCCCTCTTTCCATCGAGAAAAATATACAACCAGCATTTACAGTACATATATGGGAGAAACTTATGGCAGGTGCAGGAGCAAATAAATGAAATGCTGAAATTATTCATTTTTGGAGGATGGGGGGTGGGGGGAGGGAATTGAAAGGATTTCTGACAAGTAACATTGTGAATTTTCTCTTCTTAGTAAAACACATTAAGAGGTGGCACAAACATAATGGGACGCATAAATAAATGGCATAGATGACTCTTATTTTAGTGTTTGGAATACATTGTGACCACATGACTGCAGATGCACACACATACACAAATTTCAGATGTCCACCTTTGACACTAGATAGTCTTTTATCCATTTCCTTGAAGAGTATGTGAATAGAAAAATAATGGTCACACTGCATGCTGTCAATCCATGTATCTAACTTCCATTTTGATTTTGAAGTGAGTGATGTCCTACCTCTCAAGCTGTCCACATTTTTAACGATCAGTGCCAGGGCTTCCATCAAGGCCAGGTCCTCGTTACGACTCCCTTCTCTCAGACTGTTCTTCTTCCTCTCACCTTTCCTCCTGTTCTTGCCAGAACGACTGTGTAAGAAACAAAATGATGCCCCCATCAAGCATAGAGCACATACTACCTCACAAGTTGTTAGCAATCACCAGTGAAGTTTATTCGCTAAAAATTTCACCACCTGGGTCCCATTTCACAAATCTTGTTATCAGGAACAACTGCTACATTTCTATGACAAATTTGCTCTCAGAAAATCAGATGCAAGGATTTCTGTAGCTTAGAACAACTGTCGTAACTTGTTATTGATAACAAGTTTTATGAAACGGGGCCCTGATCACAGTTTTTCAAAAACAACACTGTCATATTTGCTTCACTTTATACAAAGTTGAATTAAGAAAATGATGCTTCCATCAAGTGCAGCATGGAAATCATATCACAAATCATTGGCAGTCACTGTTGAAGTTAAGTCACCATGAATTTCACAATCTGGTCTAACCACAACATTTCAAAAACAACACGGCCAATACTTACTCGGCATACTAAACTGAATTAGGAACTGGTATAGAAGATCAAACACACAACAAGACAAGAAGTACACCTGGGGATGATTATGGAGTAAATATGATGAGTGCTCAAAAGTATTGGCGGCGCAAGACACAAGAAACATTTTGATTTCAACTCTTGTTTCCAGTATTATTACCGGTCCCTTGAAATATGGTTATAATATTGATAACTACTGGCAGTGTAATTGATGACAATTATATTTATCATAATTATCATCTCTGTCAGCATTACAATTATTATCATCATCATCATCATCATCACCATCATCATCCTCATTATTGCCATCATCACAAGAGCAGTGATGTGGCTCAATAGGTAGCATGAATTCCTCGCAAATTAAATGGTTTGCATTCTATTCCAATCGAGTCTAGATGAGCACTCTTGTGTGTGTAGTCGTAATGTCCTCTCCAGTAAGTGGCAGAAACACTCTGTCTCTCAGACTGGACATTACATGAAGGTCTTGTGTGAGAGGGAGTCACAACTCACAGATGTAAAAGATCCCACTTCATTCTTTCATCACAAAGAGTGGGGTGCTAAGCTGGTGAATTGGTCCGCCTACATACAATACCCACACCAGAAAAGGGGCGAATGACGCCAACCCCTGATGGTTTGTCCAAGATGACTAGTAAGTCAGCAAATTATATCAACAAGGCACATTTGTGCCAACACAAAGAAGACTCTCATCACTCACCCCTGTCTCTTGGGCCTCCCTTCAGAGTATGCTGTGTAGGCACTAAGGGAGGATCCCGCACTCTGGACACTGCCCGAGGTGCTACGGCCGGCGACACTGCCTGTCATGCTGCTGGTGTCCGAGTAGAGGTCAGCATCGGGGTCGTGGCCAAAGTCTCCATCTCCCTCGGCCAATTCCTGCAGCTGCTTGAGTTTGGTTTCCCGCACGACAGCCAGGCGAGACTTGTAGCGCTGGAAGTTTGATCGGAATGTGCCAAGACTAGCTATCTTGTTCTCAAAGTCTGAAGGAAAAAAACACAAAAACAAACATACAAAACAAAGGAATCATATATCATATTTGACAACGATGTGTATAAACAACCAAACTGCCTACAGTTCGACCTCGATTATCCGGCCATGTCGGGACCGGCGCTCATCCGGATAAGCGAATTGGCCGGATATGGGAGACACAATGTTAATGTATATAGCTGCCGTCCAAGCTGCTGTCCCAGTGCACTGGCAGCTGTATGCAGGTATAGCGTACCCCGCAACGGTGGCGTTATGCTAGCCTGCGCAAAATTGTAGTCCCTTCTTCACAAAACTGCTTACTTTCACGATGATAATGTGGTGTGAATTTATGTTAGTTCTGTCGGGAATATTGTAGGTAAATCGTGTGAGTTTTGTAGAAATTTTAATTGAGTTTCAAGTCATTGTTTTTTTCTCAATTTTTGGATGAAAAAAAGTCCTTCACTGCGTGAACGTGTCCGGATGATAGAGATTTCCGGATAAAAGGAGGCCGGATAATCGAGGTCGAACTGTATTTGAATATATAATTGTTACTACAGGGGAAACTCGATATAACGAGATGGTCGGGACCGAGTCGTTTTCCTCGTTATAGCCGATATCTCGTTATATCAGTAGGCATAAAAGAAAGCATACCATAAAGACCTTAATTTGCACATGTGGGACTACCCATCATCTTTCAATCAATACTGATAACTTGGTAAAGTGTGTGAGGGAATTACTCACCTTTGTGGGTAAGAAGATGTTTTTTGCCAATGAAATCCAATATCAAGAATGTGTTTCTTATTAATTGTAGATGTTTGAATTTGTAAATTCATATAGCTTGCAATTGTGTAAAGATCGTCTGCGGATTGGTATGCGGTTATGACAAGCGTGTGTTGTGAGTGGAAAGCTTGAATATGGTCTGCACAATGCTGTGTGTGTATGTGACACATTCTGTATTTATGTACATTATGACTGCATGTGTGAAGATGGGAAATTCCCTACGTAAAAAGCCAATCACAGCATCAGATTGTCTTACACCTGCTAAACGTCATGATGATGTCATGTATGCATACGGCCGTCCCACCACATTTTCTGCATGTATCAGTGCACGCACACACACACATACACATACAACATGCGGTGCTAGCTGGAGTGCACTGAAGAAAATATGTGTGTACAAGACACAGTTTTTGGCGCATCGAGCTTTACAATCTCGGAACATGATAGCACAGGCGAAGTAAAGCTTTACCAGAAGACATTTTGCTTTACCTCGCTATAACAGGTTTGATTAGCTATGTTTTTCTTTGTTTGGAAATCACAAAATTTATCTCGTTATAGCAGTTATTTCGTTACAGCCGATCTCGCTATAAGAGTAGCATTTTACATAGACTTGTGAGAAAGGAAATTCGGGACCGGGAAAGTTTCCTCGTAATAACCGATATCTTGTTATAGCAGTGTTCGTCATACCGAGTTTCCCCTGTATTACTTCATGATTTCTTCCTATTGCACGATCATCACATTGTTGGTTTACGGTCCATAATCAAAATACTAATTCAATGAATGATCATTAATTTGCATGCAGACTCCTGATATGAACCTGTTGAGGATGGACTGATCATCTATAACACATATTTCCCATAAAAGACACCTGCCCGAGTATACTCGGAACTAGTCTTCGACGGGTTAATACAGGCTGATGGTCAGTAGTTATTAATGAGAATATCATCACTCAAGTCTACATTACTGTAACCCACAGCACATATACGTGAATGTCACCACTATCACTGTGTCACGAAAACATGAGAGACGGCTACATTCTGTGACTCAATATTTGTGCTCAATAATACTGAAACATTTCACAGTCTAGTTTGTTTGACTCTATTCCTATTCCATACCATCAATTTAAACATGGGATGGGATTTCCCTTTTAAAGGGTGTGTACAGTTCTGGGTGAGGTGAGGATTTAGCTTTTAACGTTTTGTGAGATATTCAGAAACCACTCTATGATATGTCAAAGAGCATGCAATTCTAAGGGGTATCAAAAGTTTATTTGATGAAAATCGGTTTTGAAATGGCCGAGATATCCGAAAACAAGGTGAAACATAGAGTTCCTAATAAAAGGCGTGGCCTGTCGCCTTTTATTATCACTTTTTTTTTTGTTGATATCTCAGCCATTTGAAAACCAATTTTCATCAAATAAACGTTGAATCCTTCTTAAAATTACATGCTCTTTCATATTTCATAAGAAGGTTCCCATTATCTCACTTAGAAATGTTCACAACACGAATCCCCACCTCAACCAGTACTGTACAGTCCCTTTAATGTTGTTATGGAGCATCCCTCTACAGATCTTTATGGCCACAAGATTGGTGATAAAGATAATGGAAAAACCCTCACCATCAGCAAGTGCAGGTTTCAAAGTTGTCTCAATGAAGTCAGTTCTGTTGTGCTTGTACATCTGCCGACAAAATCAACACATCAGATTGAAAAGGAGAATGTTTTTTCTCTTCTTCACCATCATATCAAACCGAACTCACAGTCAAGAGCTTATTAGCACTGCTACCAAAACAACAAAATCACAACAGAAGTGCTCAATTTAAGTACATGTACCAGATGTTGGTCACACTATGGTTTACCTACTTATTTCATGCATAGGATTTGTTTGTTTTCATTATGACCGCGGTGGAAAATGGTCACTGAGAAATTAATGCTATTCACTGTGAATAAAAATCAGCACGATATCCACACCAACAGGTCAAACTTAAATAAACATGCTCTTTAGCACTGGGTGAATTAACTTCCTTTTCAAACACAATATCATGCAAAAATCTCAAACACAAAGTATCAAATTCGGGTCTCTGCAGATGTTCTATTGACTGCTGCATTTAGCAATTGCTCAAGGAGTTAATGGAAATGGGCAAGTCTTGTAGGTTTCTGCCATGGTTGGCTGAAATAAAATCTACTACAGTCAAATCTGCATGTAACAGTCAATCAATGGAAGCATACAGTAACAAGAGGACCTTTCAGACACATGGTCATCATAGGCTGAGAGCCGACATGACTTTATCACAACACCTATATCACAGCACACACTGCAAAAGGTTTCAATACTTAACTGCCTTATAAAAAAATGAATAAAAAAAACAACAGAGTTTTTTCGTCTTGCCCTCTGTAATTTGTTTTGCTACAAACTGTAAAGCAGGTTGCCACTATAGACTACTGAATACTTAACGTAAGTTTGGTAGCACACTCTAACAAGGTCAAAATACTGTTGCAAGCACACTGATTGTGACGATAATGGTAAATTCTCACCAATCGCAGAGCTTCGTCCCACTGTCCACCAGCTACCAGTGTGGTGATGGCCTCTTCTAGGTCATCTGCATACTCCATCAGGACTACAGCCGCCTCCGAGTGTCTCCGATTGTCGGCTAACTGACCTGAAAAATGTCATACACAGGAGTTACATAAGCATGTCCGTCTTGGACTATCTAAAATAACAATATCAGAATTTAGAGCTTATTGAGCATTCATTCTAAGTTCATTATTACTATCATTAATATTCATAATAATAATAATAATAATAATAATAATAATAATAATAATAATAATAATAATAATAATAATAATAATAATGATAATACCTAGAGAAGCACTCTGAGAGCGCAGACCTCTGCCAAGCATGCAGCTCATTTCCACCACTGATCTTGTTCTTCCATAGAGATATCAGTGATTTCCACCCATACGTATAGCATTGTGTGCTGAAAGTCGCCGATTTCCCAATATACTGTATACGCTATAATTTTCGCGTACATAAATTTTCGCGAATTGCCGATGTCACACATTTTCGCGAGTGGTTAAATTCGCGATTGGGGGACCAGAGAAAATATGAAGTGGCAAAGAAAGTGTGAATTTTCAACTTACTAGCATCGAATGCTACCACAGCGACTGGGCTGTGTATACTAGTAGTTAAACGTGGATATGCTATTATGTATGTAAACAAGCTTAGCGTTAGCCAGTATGGTCTGTTCGGTAAGCCGTAAAATGTTTGTATCGTCAAGGCAAGGGATTCATTTTGGAAGGTAATATTTTCACGTGTTGTTAATTTCGCGAATAGCTCCCGACTCGCGAAATTCGCGAAAATAAAACCCACGCGAAATATATAGCGTATACAGTAGAAGCCTTTGTTACGTCATAAACCCTCAGCTGCACGGCGCGCCTCGCCCTAGCAGAAACTAGAGCACGCACTTTAGTGCGCGCATGCAAACCTCAAATACGCGCAGCCTGAACTCCCAAGTTCATTGACCCTACCTGCCAAACTATCAAAAATCCTTCATTAATTCCCCCAAAATTCTCGGATCACTACCAAAAGTTAATCGTTTGTTACTTGTGTCATTCTCAACCTTTCCTGCAAGTTTCATCCCAATCCGTTAACTACTTTTTGAGTTATTTTACACACAGACAAACTAACAAACGAACTAACTAACTAACAAACAAACCAATGGTAACGAAAACATAACCTCCCCCCTTGGCGGAGGTAATAATAATAATAACAATAGCAATAACAACTAGACTTGGAATTTGTCAAGACTGACAAATTAGGTGATCCGATCTCTTCGGAAATCAATAATTTTAGTCCCGATCCCAATAGGTATGATCAAACAGGTTTCATCTGTGTTAATAAGGACATTGACCGTGTGATGTTTAGATTCTCATTTAGAAAAGGGAGTCAGACCTGCCATCTATGGTACACAATTCCGTATACACTAAGATACAGAATGAAGTATATTTGATCTTTGACCCCACTTTGCACAGACAAGATGGCATCTGAGCAAAACGTGGTTATTTTGTGAAATGATCCCTGTAATATGGTCTTTACGTGTGCAAAATATGGGAAAGATAGGACATGTATTCACCAAGATACAGGATAAAACATTTATGAGCTTTGACCCTAATTTATATACCCAAGATGGCGTCTAATCAAGTAGTTGTTATTTTATGAAATAATGTATGTGACATGATCTAAACATGTGCAAAATATGTGGGTGATTGGGTCTGTTTTTCTTGAGTTATTGCAAAGAAAGTTGCAGAAAGAAAGAAATATCTCAATACATCGAAGATAAGCTTTAATTTCAACCAAGTTTTTTGACGTGATCCCGAAACCGTATGAAGAAACAAAGGGCATACTTACGATAGCGCAAAGTCTCAGCTACAACATGTTAAAATCTGGGAGAAATTCACCAAAGGGTAAGTGAGCTAGTGCTCGATAAAGATAGTCATGTCAATTTTCATTTCCAGAAAAACTGCACTCCCATAGAGATAACACGTAAACTGGCCAGATTTGACAACGTTACACTGAATTCATTTTTACAATGTGATGCCATCATCTAATCAAAATTTTGTAAATATAATTTGGAAAGAGCATTTAATAAGCTACAACATACTGAAATTTGAGTCAAAATTGGCAAAGGACTAGTGAAATACGCTCGAGTGACCTTGAAATTTGATGACGTCATTTTGAGAATTAACTCTCTTTATTTTATCAAGAAATGTGATATCTTTTAATCATTTCTTCAGCATCGCCATCCCATGAAATGACATGTACAACTCATCAGCTTTCAGAATATGTAAAGAAAATGGGGGGTCACCGTCCATCCTGACGAGTAAAATCGGATTTAAAATTGGCGGTTTTTTGGCATGTATATCGCCATTGACACGCGCACGGAATTTCAACTTTGACGGAACCTTATGACGTCATATTGAGTCGGATTGACTTGAAACTTGGTAGAAATATTCCTTGACATTTCAGACATCCGATCCGTGTGAAAAAACGGGAAATTTCTATTGCATATGAGCTGTGCATGCGTATATGTGCGCGCGCGTACGTGTCCGTCCAATTTTTTCAATTTTTCAAAAAGTGCCCCAATTGGTCTGAAACGTATGCAAAACAATTTTGAGCTCGATTGGAGCATACAAATATTTCAACGCGCGCGTACATGCGCGTCTTAAGCATTAATATGAATTTTGAGAATATGAGTAGAATGCGCTTGACTTGAAATACATGTGACGTGAATTTCATTGAAAAATTCCATTCCATTAATGAGATATGAATGAGAATGTGTTTTCATATAATGACGTCATAGTAACGTCACGGTTGACTGATCACTATGATTTTATTAGATCTGTCGTCTTTGGGACATGATACATATATAGTATAATTTTGACATTGAGAGGATGAGGACTTTCTGAGCTAATCTCTACACAACATTTGAGGAGAAAGAACTTTTTTGTGACAACGGGAAGTTTAACACTAGACTCGGAATTTGTCAACACTGACAAATTAGGTGATCCGATCTATTGGGAAATCAATGATTTGAGTCCTGATCCCAATAGGCATGACCATACAGGTTTCATCTGTGTTGAGGGGACATTGGCCATGTGATGTTTGGAGTCTCATTTAGAAAAGGGAGTCAGACCTGCCATATTTGGTACCGAAATCCGTATGCACTAACGAAGATACATAATGAAGTATATTTGACCTTTGACCCCATTTTGCACACCAAAGATGGCATCTGAGCAAAAAGTGGTTATTTTGTGAAATGATTCTTGTAACATGGTCTTTGCGTGTGCAAAATATGGGAAAGATAGGACAAGTATTCACCAAGATACAGGATGAAACATTTATGACCTTTGACCCTAATTTACATACCCAAGATGGTGTCCGATCAAGTAGTTGTTATATTATGAAATAATGTACGTGACATGAACTAAACATGTGCAAAATATGGGGATGATAGGGGTTGTTTTTCTTGAGTTATTGCAAAGAAAGTTGCAGAAAGAAAGAAATATCTCAATACATCGAAGATAAGTTTGATTTCAACCAAGTTTTTTGATGTGATCTCGGCATCTTATGAAAAATTGTAGAAATATTGACGATAGCCCAAAGTCTCAGCTACAACATATTAAAATCTGGGAGAAATTCACCGAAGAGTAAGTGAACTAGTGCTCAATAAAGACCGTCATGTCAATTTTCATTTCCAGAAAAATTCCCTCCCATAGAGATAACACGTAAACTGGTTAAATTTGACAAGGTTACATTATATCTATTTTCACGAGGTGAAGACATCATCCGATTAAAACTTTGATTGAAGAAAACTTAAAGAGTATTACATTGGCTACAACATACTAAAATCTGGAAGAAATTCACCGAAGGGTAATTGAGCTAGTCGTCGATAAAGACAATCATGTCAATTTTCACATCTAGAAAAATTCCCTCCCATAGAGATAACACGTCATAATGAAGATAAAGAAAGAAGTACATATGACCTTTGACCCTACTTTGCACAGACAAGATGGCGTCTGAGCAAAAAGTGGTTATTTTGTGAAATGATTCTTGTAACATGGTCTTTACGTATGCAAAATATGAGAAAGATAAGACATGTATTCACCAAGATACAGGATGAAACATTTTTGACCTTTGACCCTAATTTACATACCCAAGAAGGTGCCCGATCAAGTAGTTGTTATTTTATGAAATAATGTACGTGACATAAACTAAACATGTGCAAAATATTGGGCTGATAGAGCTTGTTTTTCTTGAGTTATTGCAAAGAAAGTTG
This sequence comes from Diadema setosum, assembly GCF_964275005.1. NCBI lineage: Eukaryota > Metazoa > Echinodermata > Echinoidea > Diadematoida > Diadematidae > Diadema > Diadema setosum. The sequence continues at coordinate 21,009,970 of NC_092691.1, forward strand.
CAGAAAGAAAGGAATATGAAAATACATGGAAGATAAGCTTTAATTTCAACCAAGTTTTTGGGCATGATGCCGACTCCGTATGAAAAAACAAAGGGCACATTTACGATAGCCCAAAGTCTCAGCTACAACATACTAAAATATGGGAGAAATTCACCGAAGCATAAGTGAGCTAGTGCTCGATAAAGATAGTCATGTCAGTTTTCATTTCCAGAAAAACTGCACTCCCATAGAGATAACACGTAAACTGGTCAAATTTAACAGTGTTACTTTTAATCCCTTTTTGCGAGGTGATGCCGTCATCCAATCAAATTGTTGTTATTATATATCTGAAAGACCATTTAATAAGCTACAACATATTGAAATTTGGACGAAAATCAACTAAAGAATAAGTGAGATATGCTTGAATGAACTTGAAATTTGATGACGTCATTTTGAAAATTTACTTTTTTTACTTTATTAAGAAATTTGATACCTTTTAATCATTTTTTCAGCATCGCCAACCCATGAAATGACATGTACAACTCATCAGCTTTCAGAATATGTAAAGAAAATGGGGGGTCACCGTCCATCCTGACGAGTGAAATCGGATTTAAAATTGGCAGTTTTTTGGCATTGTTGCACTGTATATCGCCATTGACGCGCGCGCGGAATTTCAACTTTGACGGGCCCGTATGACGTCATTTTGAGTGGGATTGACTTGAAACTTGGTAGAAATATTCCTTGACATTTCAGACATCCGATCAAAGTGAAAAAACGGGAAATTTTCATTGCATATGAGCTGTGCGTGCGTATATGTGCGCGCGCGTACGCGTCCGTCCGATTTTTTCAATTTTTCAAAAAATGCTCCAAATGGTCTGAAACGTGTGCAAAAAAATTTTGAGCTCGATTTGAGCATACAAATATTTCAACGCGCGCGTACGCGCACGTTTGAAGTATATAGATGAATTTTGAAAACATGAGTAGAATCACGTTGACTTGAACTATATGTGACGTTAATTTCATTGAAAAATTCCATTCCATTAATGAGATATGAATGAGAATGTGTTTTCATATATTGACGTCATAGTGACGTCACGGTCGACTGATCACTATGATTTTACTTGATGGGTCGTCTTTGGGACACGATACATATATGGTATGATTTTGACATTGATAGGAAGAGGACTTTCTAAGCTAACCGATACACAAATTTTGTCCAGAAATAAAGAAGAATAAAGAATCCGTACAGATACAGAAGGTGATCCGAGAGGATACTCGGATCACCTAATGATGATAATAATAATAATCGAGCTTCTATCGCATGCATGTACCTGTATAGCAAATCAATGTTCCCTATGCATTTTACAATAACTCATCCATTCTATACACACATCACAAAGATATTCATTGTGTCACTGGTGGTAACCAGGAATAGCCTAGTGGTAGTACTGCTGCCTCAAGACCAGTAGATGACAGGTTCAATTCAAACTGGTTTTCCTTTTCTGACATGTTTGTTGAAATCATACATCAGAAGTGTGTGATCATTTGAAAAAGAACAAAAAAATATATGTTTTGCACATCTTTACCTCTCTGAACAATCTCTATCATTTATTTATCACTTCAATAGTGTGCACTACCATTTCCTAATCCTTTCAAATTATATTGTTCCAGTTGATGCCATGGCCTTTTGTGTAATAATTTAATAAGTTCTTTCTGGTAGTGCTGTATCATCATAATTACAATTTGCCGACTTGATTACAACCATACCCATTATATTACTGAATACGAACACACACACAAAAAAACAACAACAACAAACAAACAAAGTTTCATCAGAAATCAATTTCATGGCAGTCAACACTACAATTCAGAAGTGCACATTCTAGAGAGGAAAGGGAATTCAAAGAAAATGCACATGAGATTATTGATCAGTCAGAGCCTCGATCATCTCCTAAAAAGAGAAATACACTGAAGTGCATGAGTCAAAGTCACAGGGTCACAAAAAAAGTATAAGTAAACAAATAAATGATTTACCTGCAAATTTTCTGGCGAGGTCTATTTCCTCCTTGGGGCTGTACTCCAGACGACGGACAATGCCAAAGATCTCTCGCCAGTTCAGGTTTTTCTGGTGCATGTCTAGCGCCCCCTGGAGTTCATCACACAACTCGTACATGAGGGCGGCTTCTTGGTAGCGGTTCTTCTCAGAGAGGTAGCCAGCGTACTCCTTGGCAATGGCCTGATGAGAAGACAGAGAAATTTTAAGACATCTTGACATTTACATCAAATATGTGGTACCACGATATTTGATTTATGTCCCGTTTTAATGTAGGACCTTACAAAAATATTCTGAAATCCCTACCAACTCCAGACAGGAATCCAAGGTGTGCCAACATTGTAAACAGGAATGTGGTATTCCAAGAGTTGCGAAAGCGTATATTTGGTGGAAAACCAGGATTTTTACCTTTTCCTTTAAGCAGAAAACAGTGCAAAAGACTGAAAAAAACCCCCACCAACAACAACATAGCAGCTGGCATCTCTACAAGACCCACTAGGTTCCCACAGGGAAGAGGCTAACAATGAGGCTATTATGTGACTTGTATGACATCTGCTGCACAGAGTGTATAGAGCTGCATAGAAGGCTGGCTTGATGTGCATTGACAAAAAAAAAAAAAAAAAAATGAAAATGTTTGACAAGCAGCATTCATGCTTTTCTGAGTCTCTTCACTATTGCTCACTGAAGAGCATTAGCCCTCTTCCTTTCATTCTGTCTAATCATAGACAGACAGCCAAATTTTCTCTCAAGCATATACACAGCTGCAAGCATATACATAGTAACTGACATACACATACTGACATACATGCATCAACCCACTGAGGCCGAGTTCCAAGTATACTCGGGCAGGTGTCTATGGGAAAATGTGTGTTGTAGCATAATCAAACCATCCTCAACAGGTTAATATAACAGGGTGGTACTAACTGACATACCACGGTGCATATGAAATAATTGATATACACACACATAGGAGTACTTTACTGACATACATACACACGAACTAATATATACACGCACACACTAAATGACATACATATACACATGTTATTAAGCTGATACTTTATACACACACACACACACACACACACATACATAGTAACTGACATAACACACTCCATACTGTACTTTATACTGATTGCTCCCTCGCTTGAACAGCCGCAGTGCCTCGGGATACAATCTCTGCTCTTTGACAAGCTCAAGGCACTCTGGGAAATATTCATGGCACCTGCTGAGGTGGCCCAGGGCCTTGATATAACGTTTGAGGTGTAGGTCAATGGAGTACCGCTGGTAGTCTGGCTTCATACTGCGGAGCCGGTTTAGGAATGGGAGGTATTCTTTTGGATCCTGCAGTGTTTTGACAGGGTTGAGAAGATGTTGGAGGAAAAAGAACCAGACAGTAGGTAAAGTGCTGAAAAAACATCCTATACTTTTTCTTCTTTTTTTTTCCACAAAGCTCTCAAATTGCACCAAATATCTTCCAAAGATGAAGTTTGACATACATGTAAATCAGATGTGTATACTGCAGCTCAAACTACCAAAGATCAATGCAGGGAGAAACAAATGAATTCCTTGAATTCTATTTCATACTTTAGTAAAGTTGAAGGCATCTTAAGGCTCTCACAAAATATTGGTCTCATTTGTCTGATATCTGTTGCATAATTTTTCAAAACAACAATAAATCAACAGCTTCCATACTTCTACATGAGTTTTCCATTTAAGCAGCAATATCCACCCCTGAGCATATCTCACTTTCATAATCTCTGCAGAAAGATGCAAATGAGGTCTTCCACTGTCAAAAAACATGCTGTGCACATGATATATGACATTTTTCTTTTTATTAATAATCGAGTGATATTCACACAGATAATAACTTCCTGTGACACAAATGTGCTGTTCATTGTCTCTAAGGTTGGAAATCACAAACTTTACTCCAGAAAACTGGCACTTAATACTTCTCATTCCATAACTGGTTCTTTATTGTGAATTTATTCACTCACATAGTTATCTTACTAATCCAATTTCATTAAATATATGCCGTGCATACAGTACGCGACACATGAGAGAAAGGGCAGTTCCTTACCTTCTGTGATTTTTCAGCCACCATAATGACCAAGTCAAAGTCGTAGGTGCCCAGGGCGACATTGAACAAGTCATTGACATCAACGAGGTACAGTAGGTAGCGAAGTGCCTCGTCGGCAGACGGTCGCTCTGACTCGCCATCTGACCCCTGACCTTGGAGTTGCTTGATCTTCTCCAGCGCCCTCTCTAGTTCTGGCTCTGTCTTCTTGGCATGGCATGCCAGAATGGAGAGGAAGAATCTGCAAAGAATACCAGTGTTAAATGAGAGAAAGATATTCTTTTTTTTTAATTTGTAGAGGGAGACAAATTGAAGAAATTCGGACCTGAGTACCAATGTTGTCCAAGCTATCACTTACTGTAAAAGTGGAAAATTTCACGCAAGTACTTTTTTGTGCTCGACCAGGTAAGATGAATTTCACAGGTTTTTAATTCTGCGAAATCAAAAACTAAAATTGTATTACATGAAACAAACAAAAAAATTTGTGTGCTTCTATTTTCGTATTGGTTTCATTTTGCGAAATTCATGAAAATTCCTACTTTTAGAGTACCCCATCAAAATTCAAAATTGTATTACATATACCAGCAAAAAATCTGTGCACTTTCATTTTCGCATTGGTTTCATTTCGCGCAAAATGCATGAAAATTTCCACACCATGAAAATTACTACTTGAGCATCCCATTCAGACTGCCGTATAAAACAGGATGGGTTCCTTACCAGCCCTAAGTGGAGTCTTAACCAACCTAGATGTTAATTGGCAAGGCTAAGGCTCTACAAGACTGCCTCTTGGTACCAGCTGGTTTTTCATTCAAGCCATGATCTATCCCAACCCTGCTTTGTGGGGGTATGAATGACCCTCAGTGCATTCTTGGCTTGTCGATACACATGTCAATTTACATGTCAATTTGTAGTGGCAATTAAAATAGTTGAACAATTAAACTTGCAAGTACAGTGCACCTCCCATTAAAACGAACAAAATTTATAACAAAATTCCAGTTACAATGAAATAAAAATGCAGGCTGCAAGATTACTGGCTCTATGTTTCTGATTGTTTATTTGTTTGGTTATAACAAAATGTTGATATAACAAAAGAAAACTGCATGTCCCAATGACTTCATTATAATCTGAGTCCACTGTAACTCAATTATTTTACTAAAGCTAAGATGGCTTCATTGCCTTCTGGATACATGCTGCTACACATACATATGTAGTGCTGGGTGTTGTTTATTACAAAACAACACTGCAATGGAGCATCAGCCATATCTCAGGTTTTCTGGCACTTTGATCTTCTCTGCGCTTACTTTATGCTCAAGATCTAGATTTCGTCCAGGCTAAAACTGACATTCATGTGAATGGGTTAATGCAGCAAAAACTTATGCTTGCATAAGGCTGACATTATTTTGAACCACTTTCATACAAAATGTTTAAGAATTTCTTCATCTAATCTTTGCCTGTGATAGGTTGTTGCAGTGCTTGTGTTGTAAAATTGGTATAATTCTTTCTTTTTTTCCAAACAGGCCAGGTGAAACACTTTCACATCTTTAGTAGATTTCCTCATAGTACATGCCACTTATGGAATTTAGGTAGAGTGGGAGTGGGGGTGGGGATGTGTATCCCACATTCTTTTGCACAATGTAAACTTCCACATCTTTGAAAATTGATTTTTTTTTTCACCCATGGAGGTTTTCAATTTCTAACAAAAATATCAGTGCCTGCACTTAATTGGAACAGTTCATCTCAACTTCCTCCTGTTTAAAACACAATATTTTCACAGCATGAAATTTTTGCCAATTGGAGCCGACGGCCTTTTTCGCAGCATGAAATTTTCGTGAGTTGCCTCTGACATTAAATGCATACAGTGTAGACAAGAACTTTCACATGCATTTTAATTTTGCGAATCTTGGCAATTAAAATGCACATGAACATTCCTCGTTTTACAGTTACTCACTTGTCTCGATTCACTCTATTCACACTCTCCATGACAGCGTCACATATGACATCAACCTTGCTGGTCTGTCCCACCCCCAGGGAGAGGGGTGGGGCGGGGCTCCGGTAGGCGGCTACGTACATGGTTTGTGTCACATTCTCCTCCATCAGGTCCATGAGAAAGAGATTGAGACTGGTGGAGGAGTCTAGTTCTGACACCATGGTGTCCACATTGTCAAGAAACAGCTGTTGAATGCACACAAGAAATGCAGGTACATTGTTGGGCTCTGCTATATAGACTTTACAAATCAGCTCCCTTACCACATCAATCACATCTGAGTGATGGAGCTTACAACTGATATGAAAGATAAAAAACTACAAGATATTTGTTGTGTCTTATTTATTTGATTTGCTAGTCATGCACTTAAAGAATTTATGAGTTTATGAGACTTTGTAATAACAAATTGATTATTCTGGACTAAAATCTCTGCATTGTTTCAGTTGTGAAATGTCACCATATCCCCCTACTCAGATTAATTTCTGTTAAAGTTGTTTTTGCATGTTGTGAAATAGTACAAGTACTTCAGACCTGAGAGAGAGAAAATACATATGCTAGGCATTTGGGTATTTCTCCCAAATTAAGTGCATCACTAATAAATTGGATAATTTGGCTTCAGCTCAGTAAGTAGTTTCACAGCTGGGCAAACAGCTGTTGAAGGTAACCTTTTGGCCTGATTTCTTCTTTCATTTGGTCTATTCATAACATGCAGATCAAACAATGTAACCTATACAGAGCGACTAAGAAAAACTAAGGATATTTCATGATTCCACAGTCATTCTTGTCAAACTGCTTCCGTATTCACAGAGATAACGGCTTTCTAAGGACTTAAAAATACATTTGACAAGTACTAATTACTAATATCTCAATGAGTGCTTCAAGTAGATAGATTATGAACACTTATGACACTTAGCCATGAAGATATAAACTTACAACATGTATGACACTTCAAAATTTTGACAGAAACAGACCTTCTTTTAATTATGACAAAACAAATACCTCGAAACTCTCGATAGCTGCGACGGTCCACTGAAACCAGAGACATAGGACAATGTCTCCTGAGAGAATACTCTCAGGAGGTTTCTGCACAGTACAGGAAGAAGAAGAAGAAGAAGAAGAAAAAGAAGAAGAAAAAGGAGGGTAATCCAATTGTGCCTTTCCTACCTGAGGGTTATGATCAACAAAGAGGTTCATATTGATGCGGTGCCTCCTCATCACACTGAAGGCTGCTGCATAATGCAGCACATCCAGTGAGCCCTTGATGGACGACAGCACCAGGGCCCTGGGGTGGATTGTCTCTAGATTCCCCCGCGGCATCTGCAGCACCAGCCGCGTGTCCGCCGCTATCGCGATGACGATGCGGGATCCGCGCTCGACTCTACGTATGCTCTCGTCCAGAGAGACTGTCTTGCCCTCACTAAGGGCTGCAAGATCTGGAGATGAATTGATTGCAGGGCAATCTTTCAAACACTGAATAATCTCATGCATGACCTATTCTCTTATAATCTTTCACTGAAAAATAAAAGACAAGCTACCAGTTTTCCAGGAAAACAGTGTACTTTGCTCACATCTTTCCTTCAAACTTTTTACTCTGAACTTATATCTCCATCTCTCTGACTCATTCCTGTTATCATGTGTGAAGGCAATATCTTTCTTTGACATTATAGATCACAAAAAAGTAATCCTTCAAAACATATGTTCAGGCTTGTATTTTGTAAAAACCATGACATCATAAGACAATATGCCAATGTAGCAATAAGAAATGTTACTATCTTTGACGCACATGTTGGAGAATGTCACAAGACTCCTTTTTTAAAGCAAAACTTGACCTCACCATTCTGATTTGTCCTCATGTTCTTACATTTGTCTCACATTTTGCATTTACAGATTCTCCTTCATCCATTGCAAAAACTGCTTTTCTAAACATTCTTAACTACTTGATCTTCAGTTCAGATGTGAGTAAATTTTTCGAAGATCATCTGGTAGACTTTGGTTTAAGAAACAGGGAAAAATTTGTCAACATCTATTGCATGCTGATATCAAGTAGTAACGAGTGTAAAAAACTTCAATATAGATTACTTCACTTTACACACATGTTCAAATTCAAAAGTTTCAATATCTGCAACAATTGATGATTCCTGTCCAAGCAAGATAGGATAACCAATATATTCCAAAACTTTAATGTATTAGATATTTTTCATGATACTGATACAAAAGAAACATTAAAGCTCATATTGAGTGATGAATATTCATATGCACCTTCCAGGCTTGTTTCAAGGCTGATGCACCGGCAAGTGTGGCTGTGAGTTGTTAGTATCAAGAACTCCCTTGTGATGGCAAAAGATGTGCAGTTTGAAGCAATCTCCATCTCGTTGACATAGAAACGATATCTCTCCGTCAGACCAAGAACCACTTCCTGCAGACGATCCAAAATCATGCTCATGTCTAAACAAACTGATGCTTTGTACTCCATTCAGATGCAAACAAATCAAGAAAAGGCTCTGACAGGCTCCCTTGAAATATCCTCACTGGAAATATTCCAGAATTACATCAATTAACTTATTCATGTATTGTACTTCAATTGGGTTTTTAATCTAACATTATGAATTGCAATTCAAAGGCTTAACTGAGCGTCATTTCCAAATACAAATATTACAAGACATCAAATACAGACCTCCCAACTTTTCTGACTGAAAAATAGGGATGATATGGCTCAAAAGTAGGAAAGAATGAGCAGTTCTATTCCCATTGGGATATGTAGTAAAATTATCACAAAAAAATAGGAAATTTCTACCGAAACAAGAGTTGAGAATGGTTAAAATTCAGATTCTTTCCTCCAATTCCAAAATGGTCGGGAGGTCTGTAAACACCATCACATTAGAATACCTGGTAATAGGCACTTGGATACCGCAATGTAAAAAAATATATATATATGACTGAATGGTATGTCAATCCAGAAAACAAAAGTTTGATCACAACAAAATGTCTAAAGTGTTCCCACAAATAAATACTACTAATAAGACATCAAAAGATCTGTAACACTATGCTGCTGGCAAGGAACATTTAGGTGAGATCTCAAAGAATACTTTCTTATGAACAGATGGTCATCATGCAAATGGACAAATTATCCAGCTATGTTACTAGTAATTTTGGCAAAATCTGTTCATCTTGATAATGAAGAGTTATCATGCAAGAGTCTTTACACGCACCTGTCCTCCCATCCGACTCACAGCAATATGAGAACATCGCTGGGGGAGCTTGGTGATAAACTCATTCTCCTCACTGACGACAGAACCATCATCAAGCTGGACTACAAGCGATCCCTCGTTGCCACGGCAACACACAGAGACGACCTCACCAAATATGGGCTGGCCTGCCGCTTGGTCACTGAGCAAACAACATGCATTCAAAAAATAGCAGCAACAGTGTCTTTGCTAAGTGCTCTATGCACCTTACGCATCAGTTAATTTACTACGCAGCATTATCTCATCATTGTTTTGCTTGAGATGTATTAAATATGTATTAAATGTTGCATAAATCAAACTGCTATCATGAGCAACTGACCATCAAATGTAAACCCAAGATTTTTTTCTTCTTCTTCATGAAGGTACGATCTCTGTTTCATCCAGTCTTGGGTCTGTGCTTATGAGTGATTCATAAAACTGATTAAAAATTGAATTCTTACATGTATTTGATTCAAAGTAAAGATGAAATGGATATTTTTTTTTTCTTCTGAAACTGCTTTTTGAAGTTTATGAAAATCTCCAAACTATTTGTGTGCTTGCTATTTGAAAAAATATGCATTGAGTTTCAGTGACAGGCATAGCAGGAAGAGCTGTAGAGTCATACAACAGCTTTTACCAGAACTGTTGGTTTCATAGCACTGCAACTTGGCAGTAAGGCACCCAGCTCTGATATCAAACTATTGTTTGACAATGGATGCTGGAAATGAAGTGACTGAAAGTTAAAAAATAGTATGAAAAACTGTAACCATGATAGTTCACATCACATCTTTGACCCTCTTCGGTGCTATAAAATCTCTACTCTACATAATCCTCCATCACAATCTACAGTACGTGTGTATACTCACCATACTAATTTCACATCACCACTGTCCAGTCCCTCGCATTTGATTTGGTGTAGTGAACTGACTCCATCTTCATCATTGTATGTCACTGCCACAAGCTCGTTTTCTTTGACCCACACAAAATGGTGGAAATGGAAGGGTAGATCCCAAGAGATAAGATCACCAGAACCATCCACTAATCTGAGCAGCAAATTGATAGACCCAGAAAATTATGTTGAAAGAAATGAAATGCATAGCACTGTTCATGTATTGCTGTGTCTCTATTCATCGCATTTTCATTCATTTTTTTTTTTCCATTTCATTCATTGCGAAGACCTGGTGAAGCAGTCTGCCCCAAGCACTCACAACTGTACCCCATGGGAGGCCAGCTAGTGCAGCTGAATATGGGCTATTCAGCGAGATGGAAAAAACACACACACAAAAAAGAAACAAGCTATAATACTGTAAAAGTGGATATTTTCGCGCGACTAATTTTTCGTGCTTGGCCGGGTAAGAAGAGTTTCGCGTGTTTTAAATTCCGCGGAATCAAGACGTCAACTACTGGAATGTATGGCACGCAAAAATATTCGCGTGCTTTTATTTTCGCGCTAGCTTCTGTTTGCATGAAACGTGAAAATTTCCCCTTTTACAGTATCTCATTTTCAATAGATACTACAGTCAATGTCACTGACTTGACAGAGTAAGCCCTTCTGCTTTAACTGACCATGCATACCTTGCAATGCCCCTGAGCCTCGGAGGAACCACCATTGATTTGAAGCCATTGCCCCCTGCAGCAACAAGTTTGACTGTTGTGTCCTCCTTCTCTTTGTCATCATCTACAAGACAGGATATTCAAAACAATTTTTTCAGGTTTGGCTCTGCGAAAGTTTGGAATATCGATGCGGTGAAAGAGCATCTTCCACGAAGATGAAACAATGGAAAACATTATATGACACTTTCAAGCAACACATTTTATGACACTTGTGTGAAAACGATACTTACATAACAAGTACTGCATATGCCATACATTTAGCGAGTCTAATTCTTTTTGTGAATCGGAACTATGGATCGAGCTATTTTTGAAAATATCTGGGAATTGCATTCTGAGCTACTCATAAAAAATATTGACATTTTTGTGAGCAAACAAATGGGAAAATCGCCAAATACTGACATCATATTGCCTAATATGCATTTAGGCATGCAATGGACAAGACTGTTGTTTTATGACAAATATATGAAACTCAACAAGAATTCCACAACTCATTTATTTCTTGTCCAATTTTGATGAAAAAAACAAACAACAACTTTGTTTCCCCCCAAAAAAAACAGTTAATACATTGTAAGTCAACTCAAAGATGGCATGATACTACATTTTATGTCTGATTTGTAGTGGAATTGTAATCTAAGGCTGCTTTCAGACACACAGAGTTCTCGATATCCATGCAATGTATGGATATACCATGTATTGACATGAGATCGTTAACACCAAGGTATCATACATCCATACAACGCATGGATAAATGACGCATTGATATGAAAGCATTCAAACACAATGTCCCAATATACATGTATAATAATAGCATGGCAGCATCTGACCTCGCACACCGGCATGTTTCAATAGAAGCTCATGGATATGCATGCGTCTGTCCCTTGCACAGAACGAGCTTTGCGTGGGCTTTGCACATTGAGTTTATACTTTGTGGTGCATTCATCTGGAAGTTCTAGCTAACCTTATGGCAAGTGCCATGAATAAGCCCTGCTTACTCACATGATGATTGGATATGAGCGCATCCAGAAACAAATAAACGTCATAATGGATATAATGGATAATGGATATGCGCCATATATCTAAACGATGCTCAAACAATAGTTTAGATATACAATATATATATATCCATACAGTGTACCAATATACAAGCATTTAGACACATACATTATGTACAAACATCTGATATACATTGTACTGTATATCCACAGTCAAGTATCAAAACAAGAACTCTCTAGTCTGAAAGGGGGAGGAGGTTAATATTGCTAATGTGCACTCACCATTCCCATGAGTGTAAAAGGCAATTCTACCATCCTGCAAGACAACAGCAATGTTGTTGCTATGGGATGATGGGCCTAGCAACACTTGATTGATGAATGTGGGCATCTGAAGAGTGTAAGCTGATATGGGTGGCGGCACGACCATTTTCTTGAAGGGCGTGACCAAGACATCCTCTGGGAATAAGAAGAAAACAAAAGAATAAAATGATTTTAAAGTATTGATATAACAATATCTGCCCTACTTTAGTAATAGAATACTCACATGGGATGGATAAAGACAAAGCTCTTTGATTCCTGCACCTTGAATGATCTTATTCAAATTTATGACGATGAACAGATTATTTTTCAAATTCATTAAATTCTTTATGTGTTGTTTGAAGGTTTGAAATGAAATTCTTCCGTCGAGATGTTTTCATTGCAACTGATTGACAAATTGCCCTACATCGAAGTAAATAAGCACTGAATTGATCAGTGTTTCAGTAGTAGCCATGATAAAAAATCATGGGCGTACATACTCGAGCAGGATTAGAACCCACGACCTCCTGATCACCGGACAGGCGTCATCTCCACTACAACATCGAGCTTTCGCCCCGACAGCAAGTGTTGGTTCTAATCCTTATAGCATGCAGTGGGTACTGCTTTATTATTCAAATTTATGCCCATGATTTTTTATCATGGCTACTACTAAAACACTGATCAATTCAGTGCTTATTTATGTCGATGTAGGGCAATTTGTCAATCAGTTGCAATGAGCAGATTATTATTGCATCAAATATATATACCGGTATTTAATTTACTCTTTTTTTTTTCACTTTCCCTACAGCCATTGTGTCTTTTTATATAAACATATACACATACACACATTTTTTTCCTTTGGAGATTATGTGTTCATAATTTACTAGACACTTTATGACATGAAAAGTCAAAGGATCGATAAGAGAAAGACAGCCAAGCCCTGGTGCATGACTTAGGGCAATCTAAGTTTAAGTTATGGTCTTTCAGGACAACTCAAAGCTGTATGAGTAGGTTTTGCACATTTCCTGGCTGCTGTCTATTTTCATTTCCCAAACCTCTGTCATGTGGGATCATGCAACACAGTTAGCCCATGTGGCATGAATTCAAACTAGTACACCCCCCCCCAAAAAAAAAAAAAAAAATGAAAAAAAAAAATCTCTTGGCAAGAGTCCAGAAATGTTTTCATTCCACAAGAAACAAATAGACAATCAACATGCCGCATTACGAAGCACATTACTGGAATATTAGAACATCCTGTTTCAGCTGCTGTTGTTGCTGACTCTGAGGAAACATGTATAAAGAGAACACAAGAAACCTGAACTCCAGATATGGTGACTCGATGCTTCTGCAGTTGCTAAAAAATAACCCACCATATAATTCATGCAAAACCTTTTACAATGGGAAAAAAAAGACACCCAGAAAATTCCCCTAAAATGTAAGATACTGCACAGCGATATTTGTGCAGACGATTGCTTACTTCCATCAATGGCGGTCACTACTGCCTGGTCATCCTCCTCAAGCCCCTGACTGTGTGCCGTCTGCCAGGTCCAGGTGAAGCGCAGATACCGGCCTGCCTCATCAACCAGGTGCAGCTGGTTTGAGTGCTCGGGGTCAAAGGTCATGGCCGTCACCCTCTGGCCACGCGAGAAGTGAAGGCTCTGTTTCAGGTACCAGTGATAATTTGACATGCTCCACAGCTGAACTGTTATTCAAAAGGGGTGAATAATGAAAACAAGCATGTCATGCTAACCAGTTTGCTAGACAGTAAACCATATTTTTTAGTCATCTGTAACAGCTAGGCTTGTTATTGTTTATCATAATCGTTCTTGTGATTAAAGCATCGCAGCCAACATGGACATGGCTTTTACAATGTGTAGCTATTGGCTATGAATTCTTCCATCACTTCATACGAGATCACTATTACAAAGAAGAAGAAAACATACACATTTTGTAGGTAAACAGCATTCTTCTCTGAAATGGGCTAAATGTGTAGTGCATGCAATTTCCCTTGTTACATCATTAATGCATCAACAAAAACATAACTGTTAACTGATTAACTATTGATCTAATACTTGCATATATAATTACCGGTAAATATTTTCAATTATTGTCAAACATTTCTCACCTAGTGTACTTGAGGCACCTGAGGCTATAGGTTGAGATTCAGGGGGTAGTTCTTCCAACCATAAGGCTACAATGCTGGACTCTGTGTTCCAAAGTATTTCTTTCACCTGGCCAGGGAAGAGAGCATGATATCAAGACTGTTAGTTAGAGGTGATAGTGGCAATCAAATTGATCAAATTTGAATGTATGATGTGTGCGTGTGTGTGTGTGTGTGTTGAGTGCATTGTGCGTGTGCGCATGTGTATGTGTGGTGTGGTGTGTCTGTGTGTGTGGGGGGCGGGGGGAACTGTGAAGATGGAACAATACTGCAGGCCCTGTGATACAGTGCAATTAACTCCGCGATAAGAGGTGAATGCTTTTGAATTCGTAACAGTCATCGAAACACTGTGCAAAGTAAAAGACAAAAAATCTAGAAAGTTCACCTCCTCGTATCTCCCTTACTATACCACCAAATCCCTTGAAATTTCACATATATATCTAACATGGATATGTCATCCTTCATATGAACTTTGGGCGAAAATGCTGATGTATCTTTCAAGATATTTGCATTTTTCTGTTGGAGTCGATCGTGGGAAAGGGTTACGATTATTTCCCGACTCAACTCTGCTACAGCATGAATATACATTTGATTAACATACTGCTAGTCTGTATACCCTAGACTCACTACCTGCGAAGTTTCGTGTTTGCGCAATTAGTAGTTAGGTTAAAATCAGAGCAAATAAACAACCAAATTTTAGAGAAAATACCGGACACGCACAACTAGATCATCCTCCTGCGCATACGTTCTCTACTGGTCAGCGCACGCTTAGCCAATCAGCGGTGTCAGGTTCGGCGCACAGCAACAGGTTTTGGTTTCGGTCCACAGGGTATGGTGGTGAGTGGGTGAGAGACGAACCTTGCAATGTGCTTCAACTGTTTCATGCAGCACGAAAACCGATACATCGGACGGCGTAACGCTTACACTATGGATTTTACGTGGGTCACAAATGAAAGTGGTCTCAGTTTTTTCACCCGACATAACCCTGCGACAAATATAACAGAAAAGATATTTGGAACACAGTGTGGACATGCTACCACAAAGGTCATATACCGAAGTTTCACTTTTGGGTAATAAAGAAAAATTTGAAAAATTAACACTTTTTAGAGACCAAATTTTCTTTTTCGGAGGCTAAGTTTCGACGTTATTCTCACAGGTTTATCCTCAATGAAACACAAAATAACTAATATTGCCAGTTAGAGAACAGTTTCTCCTTCAATTTGCTGTATAGATTTTATCATTTGATGGCTTCTAAGGCAAGATATTGCGATTGTCCGGCAGCACTACCCAAGCAGTTTTGCGTACACAAGCTGTTTACTTCAATATGCAAATGAGGCTTCGAGGTCATATGCTTTTGGCGAGTTAATTGCACTGTATCGCCATGCCTGATTGCACCTTACACAATTAAAATTAATAAGGATCATCATTAGAACTCATAATCATTCTTTCATATTTCTGTGTGGGGGTGTCATGGTCTAGTGGACAGTGCACTGCCCTTTCAATGAGGAGGTCACGGTATCCAGCCTTGGTATATTTTATGGTCAACAGCAAGAAATTGTATCCACACTGTTCCTCTTCACTAGGGTGTGCACTTGGGTATCCAGCTGGAAGTATGGAATGTCACTGTGGTTGGATTTGGCACCTGTGGGGCTAAGAGTGACCTCCTGCCTGGTATGCTTCTCTGAGAGTCAAACACATAGGTTTGAGTACAGTGATTGGAGTAAGATTCAAGATTCAAATTTATTTCATTTCCATCAAATAAACAAGAGAAATTACATTGTATATCGTCGCTGGGGTGACAAAACCTCGTATCTCAAAATTGTCAAATGTTCAGGAGAGCGAAAAAACATGGCGGCCAAAGCACTATAGTGAATGGGAAAGCCTTCTCTTTGACATGTCATGGTGGCTTCATTTTTGGAGTAAGACAGTTAGGATTTGGCCAAGACATGACTTGACCCATTATTTGATCATTAAGCTAAAAAAAAAAATTTTGACATTTTTGAGATACGAGGTCTTGTCACCCCAGCGACGATATACAATGCATATGCAGAACATATTTGTAATATTGCAAAAACAAAAAATGTATAGACATGCATGAAAAGTGCTTTGGTGAGAACAACGTGGGGGAAAGATCCTTTAACAAATCACCAAATTAGCAACTACCTACAGGGCTATTTGTTCTTGACTAAGAAGTTGTCATGGGATATAAATGCAAAATTATTTCCATCGCTCATAACCATACTATATGTGCCATGTATTTATTGAGTCTAATTTTTCATGAACTGTGACTTCCCGACAATATTGCGAGTGGTTAAAAATTCGCGACCATGGAGTACAGTAATAAATGGAGAAATATAGACGTGCACTTCACATTCATGTCTGGATCAGAGCTGATATTTTTGTGCGTTGTTTAAGTCACCATTAGCACCTGACTTGCAAAATTCACAATTACAAAAACCCCTTGAAATATACTGTGAATACAACAGAGTGACGAAGTTGGACTTTGCAATTAGACGTGTACTGTTCACACTTACAATCTCAACTGTTCACAAATGCTTTCTTTTTTGCTTCAAGTCGGATCTGTCAAAAGAAAGCTATATCCTTCCTGTGCACTTAATCTGAACAAGCTTTTCATATAGTAATTATTATAAATGACAGCTGTGATGGTGGCCTCACATGACATGGGTACAGATTTAGACTGGACAGCTCATTGTGGCTTGGCTGTGTCCTAAAAAACAATGCATCTTTGGTCTTCGCTTTTAATGACATTTCATTCAGTTGCAAAAATATGCAAGTTTAGATTGCTACAACACATTGGTCAGTTATGGGCATCCCAATATCCTTTGCAGACCAACATTTGTCATATGAGTTGTATAAAAATTCCTAAAGAACGAACCAACCTTGACTTGGTTTCTGTCAAATGGCAGTGTGAATTCCCCGTGCCGGAGTCCATTCTTCTCGAAGAACACGACGTCTTGACGCTGAGGAAGAGTCTGGCTTGAGGCAATGAGACTTCCTGATGGTCTGATGGAATTTTAAAAGGAAAAGAAAGTTGTTGTTTTTTATTGTGAACTGATGATCAATTCTGGGCCCCATTTTATCAAAACATATAATAGATTATAAATTTCCTTACAACACAGGCTGCTATAGACTTATGATGGAAATCAACTATATAATCAATTACAACTCTTCATAAAACAGGGCCCTGATAGTCTGATTTTTTAGTAGGTATTCTTTGACAATGCTTATACATGCACAAGCAGCACAAGAGCTTGAAGGGGTGAATTTCTACTTTGTATGAACATGGAGGCATGGTCACTGTGTTATCTATATTGCTATACTATGTAGTCTACAAAATACATGTTTGTAAATATCTATTTATCTTTATGTGTGCATGTGGTAAAATAAGCACAGAAGTGGGTCATACCATGAGCAAAAGACACAACAATCTTACCATTCACCAAGTGATTTACATTTGTATGTATACTTTGTACACACACATAACAACAAGCAAAAACAAAACTGAAAGAGACAATAGGAGTGGTACAGATCATTAGAAAATGACATGAATCTGAAATACTAAAGCTTATATGTCATAAACCATAGAGTACAGCAATAAATCAACTTCAGTAGATTCCTTCACCAAGGCAAAATGACCCACATAAGACTTTTTTAAGCATGTGATTAAAGAACTCTGCTCTATCTCTGCCAACTTTCTCTTTAAACTCAGATCCTGCCCCACCTTGGAGCTCACTACCAAAACAAACAAACAAACAAACAACGACAAAATGAAAGTAGACATGTACTTACTTCCAGGCTAAGGCTTGCTCTAGTCCATTAACAGTTTCACTTGTACTCTGCAACAAACACTCCCTGTTCCACACACGAAGCTGTCGGGCACCTTGGAATAACAAAACATAACCCAGTGAGTATGAATAGCACATAGTACTGCATCTATCTTGATTTGACAGTTTCAGCTTTGGGAAACTGCTAGGAACAGTAAGCTTAGCAAGTTTTGAGCAAGAGAAGACTTTCCTGAAGCATTTGATATGTCTGGATGATTTCTTGAACACATGACTGAAATCCATCCATGACAAATCTCATCTATCATAATGGTGACTGTGTAACTTTCAGCATTAGGGTAACTACATTACCCTCACTCCTATATTTGAATCTTTCACAGGCATTCTATGGCCTTTACAGAAATGGATCAAGACCAGAAGCACAGAAATGAACTTATATTTCCACCTTCCTTTTTTTTTTTCCTTTTTCCTTTTTTCTTTCTTTCCTGTTCCATTTCTTTCTTTCTTTCTTTCTTCCTTTCTTTCTTCATCTACTATTTCTCTCTTCATTCATTCATTCATTCATTCATTCATTCATTCATTCATTCATTCCTTTATTTATTCATTCATTCATTCATTCATTCATTCATTCGTTCGTTCCTCCCTCAGGGTTTTTTTTTTCCCTGTGACATAGGGTTCCATTCATAGGCCACTACATTTATTTTTTAGGCTACCAAAATTTTAAATTTAAAGATTTTAGGGGCCTAAATGGGCCACCAGAGAAAAAAATGTTGGTGTCAAGCAGTGATGTATATTTTTGATCGGGAAATAAAAAGTAAAATGTTTGCTTATAAAATGCCAGACATGATTCAATAAGCAAAAAAAAAAATGAAATAAAATAAACAAAAATAATAATGATGTGAAGTATTAGTAGCAAAAAAAAAAAAGAAATATAAAGTGCATCATTAGAAATTTTAATGAAACATTCACATATATAATTGCTTGTCCTTTTATTGTAATACATGGAATAAGATTCACTAGCTGGGGCCTCGTTGCACATTCATGCCGTCTACAGAATTGCTGGTATCTAATATGTAGGGGAAAGGTAGTACATATGACTTATAAACTACTTCTGTTCTCTCATTCCTTAACCCTGGGCTTTTTAGCGAGCTTGAATTCCTGGGGGGGGGGGGGGGCCATTATGGCCCCCCTTCAGATCTCGGCCGTTGATCACGCGATCGGCGCAAAATTTTGCATGAACATAAAGCCAGATGTAATCTACAAGACTGTTCAGTTAGATTTTCAAAAAATTTGCATTTTCTATTTTAAATCAATTAATTATGCAAATATATGAAAAAAAAAACCTCATTTTCGTCTGTAATTGGCTTATAAAAGCTTATGGAATGCTGATTTTTGGTGTAAATATTCCTAGTGACATTCCAAACATTTGTGCGTAAAAAAAATTTCAGTATCAAAATTAATTTCTTATGTTTTTATTGTTTTATCAATTCTTTATGTATTTCTTTCTTTTTTCGAACTTTTGTTTTTGTTTTTTTCATCAGAATTTGTCACACACATTCTTTGAAGCATAATTATACTAAAATAAATTGATTTCAGCCATTAAAATTAAAAATATGGATCTTTATATGAATTAATTGAAAAAACACAATTTGTATTGACTTTGTACACAAAATCAAGTTTTTGAGCAATTTTGGGGTTGACGAAAGTTTTTTGAAGGGGCGTCGCTTCAGAACGGTATGCCCGGGCGCAACAAATTTGGTCTCAAAAGTTGCGCGAGACTTGAAAGTAAAAAGTCAGCGAACGGCGCGGTCAAAAAAATTTGCACGCCGAAATGGTCGCGGAATTCATCGAGGGGGGGGGGCATTATGCCCCCCCCCCCAGGTAAGTTAGGGTTAGTGGAGGAAATGCTTCTCCATCAAGAAAAAGTCAGGGCAAAAAACACAATACATAACATTAACCATGACAATAACAATGTGAATAAAATGTGCAGTACAACTTTTAGTAGGTCTGATCATCAATGATGTGCTGGTAGGTAAGAATGCGCTGTATGCTGGTGCGAAGTGCACCACTGGCTCAGGACACTAAACCGATACATTCGTATCACATGCCCTCACAATTGGTGTGCCTTCATCCCGAGACACAGGAATTCTGCAGGTACAAGTGCACTCGCTACCGATACCAAGTGCCTCTTCAGATACGTGTCTGCCAATATACAATACCCATATACTGTTTCCCCCTCTTCCAGCACTGGTGAACACTTCACAAGGTAATATTTTGTTCTTTAATCTTAATTACAGATCACGGATGCTACATTCTGCTGAGACATTTTGAATTTGCAGGTCATAATGGACTAGCCAATGACAGGTATTTTGAAAAAAAAAGACTTTTCTTTCTTTGAGGAGCTATCAATAAGCTATTTCATTTACTCATAACTTTGCCATGCAATTCAATAGTAAGAATCCAGTTTGCATTATTAGTTGTAGCTACGTCAGACAATTTTCCGGCAAGCATGTTGGGAACAATCATTGTTTAAAACAGTGTATGTATCCCTCATAATTACTAAATTTTGAATTGTTGATAGAGTAAATTATTAGTCGAGAGTTTTCCCACTGCTAGTGACATAGGTTTTGTGAAGCTGTCAGCATCCCCAGCCCCCAGCCCCCTGCCCCCACCACCACCCCCCCCCTCCAGATATGCAAATGACTGGCTCTGTGTGGATAGAAAATGACACTTACATGGATTGATGCAAGAAGAATAAGGACGAAATATGACTTTTGTAATATTGCATCTTGTTTACTTTTCAACAAATTCTTAGCATGTACACATACATTCTTTTGTTGTGGAGGGGATAATTGGCAATATTGATAAACAAAAAAAATGTCTGTTTTTTATGATCTGCATGTGCACAGAAGTTTGGAATTTGGTTATTACTGAGCAATGGCAGTAAGTTATGAACTGAAATGATATTTGCTGATTTTTCTTTCACATTCTTTCATCATTTCAATTTGATTGTAGGAAATCAAAAATCTACACTGATCCACTGCGACCACGGTCATCTAAGATTCTTACTCCCAACCCAGTATGATAATGTCAGCAAAGCGCAAGTTCTTAATCTTTCTTGTCACGGCAACGATCACTCTGTTTGTCTTCCTCACGTGGCAAGGACTTGTCAGGAACCCACTCTCAAATGCCGCAAGTTTCTCACTTTATCATTCCAACACTGAAGCCGGTAAAGCACATCAAAGCTCAAATCGTAATTCCGTCAATGCTCAAAATGGCGGCAAGCCTTTCCTGCGAGAGATAGTGGGCGATACGATTGCCTATGCCATTGCAGGTGTGCAGGCGAGCCACATTTTGAGGAAACCAGCATTTATGAAGAAAAAGAAGGTTCCCAGCATAGAAATGATGTGGGAAGCTGGTCTGGTGTCAGACAAGGTCATCAATCCACATGACTTTGAGATGTCCATTAATGAGCCCAAGAAGTGCATGAACCCTGATGGCAGCAAGAAGCCCGTCTTTCTCCTCGTACTTGTGCTATCCACGTACAAACACACAAAGTTGCGCACTCTCGTGAGAGACACCTGGGGCAGCATCACGTCTGTCGATGGCAAGAACATCATCACGCTGTTCCTTTTAGGCAGAAGCCATGATCCGTATCCGATGCAGCGATTGGAGCTGGAGAGTCGAGAACATGGGGACTTACTGATGGAGAGCTTTGAGGACACCTACAGGAACCTCTCCAGAAAGACCATTATGGGGATGAAGTGGGCAGGGAAGTATTGCGGCCACGCCAGCTATGTTATGAAGACTGATGATGACATGTATGTTGGCTACGAGAGTCTCATCAGACACCTCGCAAAGCCAGACACTCCGAGTCGGAACTTCATGACGGGTTATCGCATCGATGGGGGACCATTCCGAAACGTTAGCAGCAAGTGGTATGTCCCGCCGTCCATCTATCCTTTCGACATGTACCCCCCATTCTGCTCAGGCTCTGGGTACGTACTGTCTGGGGAACTCCCTCAAAAGATTTACGAGATCTCACTTCACACTTTCTACCTGTACTTGGAAGATGTCTACTTAGCTATGTGCCTCTACCAGCTGGAGGTAGAGCCTACCCATCACAAGGGCTTCAATAATTTCAAGGTGGATTTCTCTGTCTGTAAATACAGGAATATCTTTACGTCACACATGCCCATATCAGTTGCGGTCAAGTACAAACAGTGGCACCAGCTGCGTGACCCTACAAGTGCGGACTGCCTACCATGATTACAGGACGATTACAGTATGCTCACAGATTATGTACAATAATCTCTTGATGTGCATCACCCTCAAGCTAAAGTTTAACTGAATACAATGAGAACTCAGTTTTCTGTATTTCTGCTTGTGCATGCTCGTTTTGTTGTCATACTATAAAGTAGATATGATTCATTCTTATAATATCCATGAATGCAATACATATTTGCCATACAATATCTGTGCTACTGTAATCAAAAACCTACTCCACCCCATAACTCATTTTGGCATAGTGTTAATCTATGAGATAGAGCAGCACAAGTACACGGTTGTAACCTCCGATTTAAAGAATCTTGCTGCTAACGATGAAATGGTACTTAATCTTTACTGAGCTTTATCAAGCAGTTAATACCCCTAGCTTCCTTTCTTTGCTGATTGGCACAGACATTGTAACATTAACTGCCTAAAAACAAAGATTATATGTGACCATGCACCACAAAACAAACAAAAAGTCGCAAGCACTGACTGATTTTGTGTGAGGACTGAAAATAGGTGAAAAGGGTCAATTCGGTCAATCTTGGCTTTTTTATATTTCCTGAAAGAGCAAGTCTTCTTCTACATTATGCTAAAATTTGGAGTCATAAAATGAACAGGAAAGTGTGTTTTCTAGCACTTTATCTCAAACACTTTTTTTTAGAATAGTATGATTAGAATATGTCTAGAGAGTCCCCCTTTCATTTCTTAAAAAACCCTGTGCACACTCTTCACTTTCAACTCTAATAACTTTAGAAAGGAAGATGCTACTGCTTTGAAAGTTGGCATTTAAATTGGACACAATGTGTTGATAGAACATGCTCAATTTCCGTTTAATCTGATAATCCCTTCATTGTGGTTCAACCAATGGTTTTCATTCTGTTTTTTAGTCCCATTCATTGCTCAGGTAGCACGGATTGGTGAAGATTAAACACTTGAATAGATCACTGTGCTTCAGAGCCTCTTTTCTCAGTGCACACTTTTCTGGAGTGTGTGCTTTCTTTCCAATATTTAGATAGGTTAGGAGAGTCCATTTGATTTGAGTTAAACATCATTTTAAAGCTTGAAGTCTGCTCTTTCAGAATATGCTCTTAACTAAAAAATCTATGTCTGGCGACTTTTAGTTTGTTTTGTGGTGCAAGGTCACATATAATGTTTCCTTTTGCCTTCAATGGGACTGTGGCACTGCCCAATGCAGATAAAAGCCAATATCATGCAAAATGCTTTGAAAATAATTTACTATCATTAGAAGATAAACCCAGATACTTTATAGGGTCAGGTCTGTTGGCCTGTCCTACAAA
Source organism: Diadema setosum (assembly GCF_964275005.1). Classification (NCBI taxonomy): domain Eukaryota; kingdom Metazoa; phylum Echinodermata; class Echinoidea; order Diadematoida; family Diadematidae; genus Diadema; species Diadema setosum. The sequence goes on from NC_092691.1 coordinate 21,033,724, forward strand.
AACATGTTTTCTGATGAATATACCCAGTGATGAATATCTGCCTTCTACAGTAGGACCTCGACTATCCGACCATCAATTATCCAGATTCTCTGTTAACCGGATGTTGACTGGCTGATATATATATATTTTTTTTTTTATGTTTTCATGTCTTTTCAGTGCTAAATCTCACTCAAAGCAGAGACATGTTCAACCATTATCGTGCGAATACACGACGGGACATATGCCAATCATTGCAGTGTACTGCAGCATTTAAGTCACTTCATGAGACGATTTCAGAGACTGGTGCTGCGCTTGTAAATGGCACTGATCGTGCACAGCAGTGGTTACAGTACAATGCAGCAGCAGTATTCGACAAGTCACAATCTTGATCTCATTGTCGCTCCATACCAGTCAAACAAAGAATACATGAAGAAACATTTCGTTTTATTTCCATGGATCAGTTTCTACAGTACGAAACATGACAATGCCATGCAGATAATCATAATATTAGTGAATTGGTAATACACGTGTATAACCCAAACATGATATACTAGAAAGTGCTATATTTGAGCATACCCTTCTCTTTTATCCGGCCAAATCGATTACCATGAAGCAAGCCGGCCTCGACGGGGCTGGATACTTGAGGCCCTACTGTATATGAATTTGAGGAGGACTGCAGAAAGACATACCTGTCACTGAGTTAATCGAGCCGACTACAAAGCACTCTCCATCTCCCCGCCAACTGATGCGTATCTTGCGATCATCCCAAGCGAGGGCAGGCTTGGCATTTTCTGCCTGCCGCATGGCTGCCTGCTTGCCCTCCGATCCATGAAACTGGGTTTCCTTCTTGCCCCATCCCACAGTGATTGGTGTTTCTGTTTGGAATGAGATCACAACTTTGAGATGCACTGAAATTGACAGCACATGACATAAATGCATGTGAAAAATATCTACTTGTCGCTACTGAGAAAACCTTGGTAATATTTAAATATGCACATAAACATGTGATGTAATATAATCATCAACTATATACGTACTGCCCATGGTGGTGACTGTTATGACTGTTTTGTGAAATCACATGAAACTTAAAGATCCTATAATTGTCTCTTAATAGGTAAGTCTTGTTAATGAATCTACAACTATTCTGTTTTTCACCAGATTTTGCACATTCCATTTACTTTAGATGGAGTGGAATTGTAGCTGAAGTACAATTATGTACAAAATGTACCTGATCTTGAAAAAAATCACAGAAATAAGATCTTCAGTGGAGCTACATTGTATCACATTACATTTCAAGCTTTGATTTCTCAGCATAAAATACAGATGAAAACAATTCTATTTCAGAAAATGAATGATGGAATATTTCATATTCAAGTTTAAAACTGCAGATAATTGCATGAAATACAACTTGTATATATACACAAGTTGTATGTCATACATTTGTCTGTTTCAAGATCCAGACTGTAAATATCACAACACTTATGTACATATACTATTCTCTGTTGTGCCATCATTGATCCTTGACTAGAAATACATTGTGTTTTATGTCACTGATAAAGATGATTTGCAGGTACATACTGTAACTTCATACATATGTGACCCGCTACAACAAAAGGATCCCATAGTCAGGGGAGGACATTTTTTTGAAAATGACATGACATAATTCCCTTACTTTTCCACTTTAATTTCATATATAACACAACTCATAAAAATACTTGGTTGCAGAGATATCGATGATTTCATCAGCACATGTCAAGTGGTTGAGGAAATCAGAGTTTTGAGAAAAACGCCTTCAAATTTTTCCTTCCGACGCTACCATGATCAAGGGGAGGCGAGACAGTTTTCACCGCTTGACAATAGAAGGTATGCTCCTAGCGACCTCCGCAATGTGCATTCAAGCTTAGCGCCAGCGGTCTATGCACGACCAATCAATAACTAGGATGCAACACACTGACCAATAAGATCACTTCCTCGTTGCTAGGGGCGGAGTCTAGCTGCAGCGCTTAATCCAAATCCTCGGACACGTTTCTGTTACGTTGAAAGTCAGAAAATCATGGTCCAGAAAAACGCTGATTTCTTGCCTTTCCTTTGATTATTTAGCTTCGAAATTTCGGCAGATGATAGACAAAACATTAGGCTACGAAATTATGCCAAAAACAGAAAAAAAGATCGTTTTGACCAATTTTGATGATGTGACTTCAAACTCGATTTTCTCGGCTCAGCCGTCAGCGACTTTAGGATCCTTTTGTTGTAGCAGGTCACATATGTTTTCTCAGTCACTTTCCTCTTCACTGATAGGGTAGAGTATGGTAAGGCAAAAATCTGTTTCTATTCAAAGTCTAAATCCTACAGCTACATCATGTAATGTTTATGTAATCTTGCCTTTTTGAGACTGTTAATACAACACATCATGAGAAATTATAGCAGAGGTTCACTGTATGTTTGTAAAAGAAAGTGGAGTGCTGTCTGCATCCTATGTTTTGAAAACCTGAAATAGCACGTGTTTGTTATTTAATATCTAATACTGGAAAAGAAAAAAAAGAGGTCTAGAGGGATAGAATTATTTCAAGACAGCTAGAATGTGTAAACTGACTTGAAGATACTATGGAGTATGCCAATGTAATCTTCATTTCATTCAAAATTTCCTGAATAGATACCATGAAAAGCGTCTATATTAATGCAAGAAAATAAAGATGGATCATTTCCTTTTCTATAGATATTTACAAGTATTATAATTCAGAAATAGCTTGTTGAGAGCCTTTTCAATAAATTAATTGTAAATATAACAGTTGAATCTTTAACAGCCCTTTCTGTACCCTATAGTTCCTGAAATAATTTTGTGTTATTCAATAGTAAACAGAAGATGGGAATAAATGCACAGTGGTCTGTTACTAGTTGGATTGCAACAAACTGACTACTCAAATGATTGATAATGCAGTGTGGTTCTCTCTCTCTTTTCTTGGCTATTTTTGTCCTATGACAAAAATATTGTGAATCAGAATAAGACCACATTTCCATTGTACCCAGCAGACATCTCCAAATGCAGAATTCCCAGTCCCTTGGTACATGTGAAATCAAAGTCCTAATCACTATCTGGTGTTTAGCCTGTTTGTTGATACACAACAAAATAATAGCATTTACATTGCACCTTTTTATTACCAGTTACAATAAATAGCACAGTAGCACAACATTCATACCTACATACTGCACCATAAATCGCACAGTAATGAGAAATAAAGATACATGGCATGAGTAGAAACAAAATTTCCAAGGCATTCAATGAAACAGGTGATTTTTTTTAAAGAGCTTTCTACATACATGGTACATCAAGTGTATTTGCATGAAGTTGTTTTGTTCAGAGAGTATTCCAGTGATTAAGGATAAATGCAGAAAACTAATCACTCATGGATTTGTGTGTACAAGGGATTTGAAATAGTGGCTATGATGAGGAACGAGTGTTTTGCATAGAGAGGTGTAGAGAAAAGCGGTCAGATAAGGGCACTCATCTCTATGGGAAATATCTGGATATCTCACAGGTCCTTTCACACTGTACTTGTAAACAATTCTCGGTATCGCCAATGTGCAGAAAACTTCTGTGCATGCTATAAAGCCCTGTCACAGTAGTTGCACTGTGGCACTCCTCAGAGCAACTGCCACTTCCCGTTGTCTTGCACATGTCTTAGTCCCCATGCAATTCCATGCAATATTTGTCTGTTTTTCTTTTGTTGCTGCTTGTTTCTTCACTTAGAATTCAACTAAAAAAAGTGCTGAAAATTTCAGAATTGTACAGATTTGTGGTCACTAGAGTCATGGTTCACTACTGCATGGCTTCAATGTACTGGACACATGATGGAAAGCGAAGAAATCTTCAACAAAAAATACCCCTGGGCAAAGATGGAACATGACCCCAGTGCACGTGCAGCCAAAACCGGGGCAAGTTTGTCCCCTGAGCTTTCCCATGATGCATCTAAAACGCTGCTTTGCGCACGGCACGTAGGTATTGGCAATAGCCAGAATTGAAGCTGCCGCACCGCTATGTTACCACGCACATTCTGTGGCAACTTGCATCCATTTTCCAGCAGAGACTGACACCAAGATCATATGGTGTCATGAACTCCGTATACAAGCGTATGGTGATGTGCATGGTAAGATGGCGGCACAGTAGCTTCAAAGTGATTGGCCAATGAGATATCCAGATACTTCCTATACAGATCAGTGGATAAGGGTGATATGATCTCTCTTTATTATGATGTGAACATTTCCTTTCATGGATTGTACAGACTTTGGACGGTGGTGTGGATTTTTTTTTTTTCTAATATATGCAACTTAAAATACTGTATAGCCAGGAATTTTCGCATGCATGAAACTTTGGAAAATTTGCCAGGAGCCAAGGTTCATGAAAGTATATGTAAATGAAAGTTTTTGTTTACACAGTTCATTGAATGCCAGTTGCCAATTTGTGAAAGTTTCATGCAGTGACGTCGGCTCCGATTCATGAAAGTTTCATGACATGACATTACAGTGGGCAATTAGACTACCTACTGAGTAGAAACTTACGTTCACCAAACTCTTGTGGTTCTAGGGACGTTTCAAGAATAGGCACAAAGTCTTTTGTCATCAGCAGCAGAGTGTTCGCAGCTAGATGAAAGAAAATCAAAGTAATTCATTCTATTTTAAACACAAATACACACAAACACAGCTATTGACGTAATGCAGTGAAGACACTCAATGTTTGGGTATACAATTTTTTTTTTTCAGACACTAAAAAAAAATACAGATATTAGAATATTCTAACATAACTTATCCTGAACAGATACAAAAGATACAAAATATGTTTCATTAAAAAACAACTAGAGACAGCACATTATGCCATCTTGGCACTCCACCCAAGGCAAACTATTTCACCAATTTTGAGATTCTGGGATTGCTGCAACCTCCTTTGGTAACATCCACCTAATTTTAGTATTGTATACGCTGTTATTTTCGCATACAGATATTTTTGCTAATGACAAGGCCATAGACATTTTCGCGAGATGTTTTTTTTGCGAACTGACGCCGATGCTTACGTTAATGCACTATTAACAGGGCGCATGGAGACATTTTCGTGTGTTGTTAAATTGGCGATCCAACTGTGATTCGCGAAATTTGAGAAAATTAAACCCTCACAAATAACATCTTATACAGTATTTGGGCCCTTTCCTAAGCAACTACTAGTTTACAAGAAGATGAAACTGTCAACAACAACAAAAACAACAACAACAACAAAAGAGCTAATTTGAGACATTTGCGTCTTGCCCTTTGGGGTAACCTTTCACATAAAAAAAAAAAAAATCATGAAAACTTGCCAATTTGGGATATTCAGGGCCCAAAACCTACATATTCTGTGCAATGGTTGAGTGTGTTTGAAACCATGTCAAACAACATCTACCTGTTGCCATGACAACTAGCTCCTGGTCTGGACTCCAGCTCATGCAGCACAAACCATTCTCCACACTGCCGACACACTCCAGCTGTGAAAAGAGATGATGAGATGGGAGACTAATATCTCATTTATAGGAGGGAATTTGTTGAATCATAGCAGACTGAAATTCACACAAGCAAGCACACACACACACACACACACACTACGATGCTACAAGCTGGACATTATTGCTATCGAATTGTGCAATTTCCAGTAAATGTTATTTCCAGTACATGTTCCAGAGATGCAGACTTAATCAGAAGAAGAAGAAGAAGAATGACCTGGACAAAGCTTTGTTGTTATTGTGGGTTTTTTTTTTTTTGGTTTTTTTTTGTTTTTTTTTTGTTTTTTTTTGTTTTTGTTTTTGTTTTTTTTTTTTGTTTTTTTTTTTTTTTGTTTTGTTTGGGGGGGGGGGGGAGGGGGGTAAGGGGGTGGGGGTGGCATATGGGATATAATCATATCCCAAGAACTAAAGATATGAGTGATGACAACATCTTCTCAGATTGTCCCATCCCAAAGGCTTCTTTAAAAAAAAAAAAAAAAAGTGAAATATAACCTTAAAGGCATAATTTACCATTTGCAGATGAAACAAAAAAAAAAACAGCTTTAGTGCTTCAAAATAGTTTTAAATGTGAGTTAGGGATAGAAACAACCAATGTAAAATTTTGAATCAGTATAATTAATGTTCGAAGTATTGTTGAATATACAAAATGTGAAGAATAGTTATAGTAAAAATGTTTCTAGACTAAACCGTCTACAGTTATGGTTTAGTGAGAAAAGCAGTGATATCTCCTTATATTTTAGGCTTTATTGCAAAATTTTACATGGGAGGATGTTTTGTGACACAACTGACCCATACATATGCATCAAATGTGATATCTCGAACATTTTTTTTTAATCACTGCTCCCAAAGGTAAACTGTACCTTTAAATATGAATCCTGCCTTGATCTGATAAATTCTGTCAAAAACTGTAGGGGGCCTACGTGCAACTCCCCTATATCTCTACAGAATTACTCTCTTCGATTGAAATGCCATCATTTCAAAGATGAACTTGGAAACCTCACCTCCTCTGTGACTGTGTTGTACAGCAGAACATCGCCATTGGTAACAGTGATGCAGACGGCCTGCTGACCAGGCAGATGCTGGATGGACACCACGCTGTGTCCATCTGAGACATAATCAAAGCCATGAGATTTGAAGTCTACTGTCCACTCCACCTAGAATTGAGATAAAAATGGTATCAGACAGACCAATACAGCAATTTGCTATAAGATAACACATTTCCTACATATCAACTTACCATAAACAAAAATTTCTGATGCTTTAAAGATTTTCCACTCATAATCTATAGTTTATCGATTGGAAATAATTATGATTTGCAAAACCTACATCTACATGTAACTTGGTGATGATTATTTCAACACCTGTAGCTAATCAGCCATTTCTGGCTGATGCAGTAACTGAATTCAGTGCTAGTTGCAATTGATATGAAGTCTCTGTTTTTGCTTGATCTTTGTTCATAAAGAGTTGAGCAATGATCAATACCAAACATTCATAACTCTAGTCAATATCATCTTGTATGCAACATCAATGTCAATCAGCATGGTGGAGGCACTGTGGCACAGTGGATTCATTTAGACTCTTGACTATTAATCGGAGGTCTCGAGTTTGAATCCCATCAAAAGCTTACAAATACGTACATCCTGGGACAAGGTGATTTTATCCACCATGTTCCTCTCAACCCAGATGTATAAATGGGTACATGGCAACACGAGGGTAATGATTATGGCAGGGCCACTATCATCACCATTCAAGGGGGATGCTATTTGCAAACACGAAGAGTACAGAAACAACTGGATTTTTCCCAAACAGAGGCCTAGCTAAGCCTTTTAATACAAGAAATTCAAATGACAACCAGTCACAATGTCAACCATAATTCAAGGCCCTGATCGTGCCCCCAATGATACCGAATGTCACTATCGCTCTCATCTGACATCTACATCCTTGCACCATTATCATTACTACTGGTGTTGTTATTATCATTTTCTATTATCATGATTATCATTATCATTATTACTGCTACTATCATTATCATCATCATTACTAACAAATTATTATCATCATCATCATTATCATAAGAGTATCATAGAGTAATACACACCTCTTGGGTTGCAGGATTCAAGCACACAATGCCTTCATTGTTGGCTGCATAGACTTTGCTTGTATCAAAGTCAATGCTCAGAGAGTGCGAACCACAAAGTTCCTTTTTCCCGGCGATGCAGCGACGCTGGGTCAGAACAAGATTTCTCATCTTGATTGTGTGATTGTGCAGTGTATCAAACCAGCACTCAAACTTATTTAGCCACCTGGTTGAAGTGAACAGCAGCCAATATCAATGTAGAATACCTACAAGCAACAATCACTTGGCTTCAGACAGCTGTTATCAGATCGCATGTCCTTTCATCATGTAATCACCTGGCTGAATTCAACATTGAGAAAACAAAACTTGTATGAGTGCCATGGCCATCTAATGACATCAATATGTTACAACTGGATGCTGTAGGCCCTCACAAAATATCAAAGTACAGTCAACAATCTACAATGTATATATTGGCCACCTTTAGCATATAATAACATTTGAGAGTTCACTCTGCTTACATAAACATACAGCATGTTGTAGAACAAGTAAAAAATAAACCTAAACTCTATTTTTTAGGAAAGAGTTCTTGAACATATGGCAAAGTGAGCACGTCATCCCCTCACAACTTGCCATATAGTTTGTATATAAGATTGTGAAATTTCCAGTTTTTCATTCAAATGCAATTATGCCCGAGGCTCAACAAATATATCTAACTGATCACTATTCTGAATTGAATTCTCATCTTTTTTTTTCTTTTTTTTTGTACCCGTGGTACACGATCAATGGAAAATTGTGAGGTTATGACATGGTTAGCTCACTCATTTGCATATTAATATCCACTGTAAAGGAATTATTAATTGCAGAAATTAGCAAAACTTCAAAATGTCATAACTTCCTTATTTTTCATCTGATTTCGGTAAAATTTCTACCATTGAACTCATAGGATTTTACTATTTTTTATCAGACTGTTAAACTTATATTTGGACTGGATTTCCCCTATAATGTTTGGATTCAACAAAATTAAAAACATGCAACATACCCATAGGTACAGCGAGCGTACAGGGCTGTACGTCGCGAATGTCGAACCACGGGGTCACCCGGTGCCGAACAATGGTCACAGGCGTTCGAACGATGGTTGCAGCGCAAGCGTATCGATCATACACGCTATTTTGATTCCGCAACTTAAGATGTCGAATCAAGGGCCACTTGCTTTACCAGGTATTTTTGCAAGTTGTGAAATTTTGTAAATACCGTATTGGTCGACTTGCAAAACCCACAAAAATAACAAGTATTTAAAACACCACACAAATGGGTATGTTTTGTATGAAATGATTACACTAGAAAATAGACTGTTCTATAAACTATATCAGATAATGTCAATGACAATGATATGCCATCTGCTAAAAATCAGTTTCATCAGATATGAATTTATTTCAGTTCTATTCAAATCATCCTCTAGCTCTACATTCATTTTTCATTCTCATCGTGCATGCCTCGCAAATAATTTGTGTGGTGATACAGTACAAACGGTACATTTTAGACTCATTCCACTTCCAATTGTAAGACCAAATAGACTACTGAAGTACTACTGTATCAACATAACTCTGTCTAACCATGTTTTATGCTACAGTCCTGTACTACTGTAGGTTTAGTTAGACCATTGTACAGCATGCATGCAGCATGTAGACTATCACATCAGTCAGAGCACTCATTGTCGGTGTTATTGGTTATTGACACCATTGGCATTGTTTTCTTGCGCTAGCGAGAGTTCAAAGGAATTCCACACTAATAAACTCCCACACACAGACACACCGCTCTCGCTCCCCTGTTTGAAGTTGAATGACCACTGTATTATGTATGTTACCTGCAACTAGAACAACCTTGATTCCAAGACTTTCGAGCAACAAGCAGCTGCAAGCATGCAGAAAAGGCGTCAGCTCCTCAGCAGCACACCGTTTCACAAGTAAAAGCGTAAATGTGGCCGTGGAGCATCATACACGCATCGTAATCGCACCGGAGGCCTGCAAAAGTTTCAGGCCGAAACTTCGGGGACGATCAGAGCGAATTGCCGGTGCCGTAAATTGATTTGCATGTGTGACGATCGTGTTGCCGAACAAATGTGGAAATTATTATTTTTTTTTAATTTATGTAAGAATAAAATTAATGAGTAGTAAAATATTTCTAAAATCATTTTTAAATTGTATTAATATAATTCATTTTATTTAATAACCTTAAAAATTTATTTGACAATTGGCTTATATTCCTGTCAAAATACAACAATTGAAATGGATGAAAATCGCCGTATCTTGGTGCCGAGACTCTCTCTGCGATCGTGTAGAAGATCAGGATGACTGTTATTTTCTACAATTTTTTAAGCAAAAATTATTGAGTTATGACAAGATGTATGCATATAACAAGAAACGACAGAGACCGGGCATCGCATACAAGGAGGTATGTATGTAATAGATTTTAGATGGTGTGTTAGAAGTATCATTATTTTATTGGCTCGCTTTCGAGATTTTGTCAACATCTTGCTCTCTCACCTCTTTACCACAGTCCCATATGCCACGAATGGTGTGTGGTTGTTGTAGTCGGAGATTGTTTGTAAATTTAAATTGTAACAAAACACACGATTATAAAATAAAGCCTAATCATGAAAATCTGCACTGTAAAGTAGGTGTAGACTACTACAATACAGCACCTCTTGGCGCATTTATAACTAATATTATTCTTGTGTAACCAGCTGCCTTTTTTTGTTGTGAAATTGTAACTTTATCTCCATTTTAGGCCTACGCCGCTAACTACACGCAGCCGCTGTCGCGAAGCGACAGTGGCTGCACGTCTACTCCTTCGCAGACGTTGTCATTTTTCAGTGGTGGTTGTGCGACTCCTTCATGAATATCTTTTTTAATCATGGAAAACTGAAATATAAGGAATCCCCGTAATCTATGATAATCATCCAATAATCGATATGCGTATTTTTTTTTAATTACGTCAAAAACCTACCGAAATCCGTCCTTAAAATCAGGTCTGTGAGCGTCCGTATTGCTTCACTCCTCATCTTCTGCGTGTTATTGAATGGCAATCACTCTCCTATGCTACAACGTAGGTAGTCGGAGGTAGTCGGAGTGACGTCAAATCATGAGAGCAGCACGCGCGGAAATACATGGTAGAAGCACAGAACTCTTAAGAGTTCTGTGGGTAGAAGACGACAAGCTTTACGTAGCACACGAAACGCACGGGCATACGTAAAATGCTAACACGGTACCTCGGGTTGGGCGTTCGTGGCTGTTCGTTTATTTTGTGAATCATCGCACAATCTACTCCGAAAAATTCAACAATAAGGTTTGGATACCAACAAAACACCAAATTCAACTCAACCATCAGCAACATACGATATAGGTGGGTGGTACCTGTTAAAATCAAACAAAATAAAAGACATTTTTGTGGTCTTGCCGTCAAAAGCGACGGTCGTTTATGTACGTTTAAACACTAGTACATGTCAGACTGCTGTGCTGTGCACAGCGGTCTGGTCAGGCTATATTAGGCCTAAACATTGCACAGCACAGTTAGGCTTAACCAATGGTGTTAACGTTAGGCCCTAATCTTCATGTTTTAAGGAAACCACCGCACTGCACTATTCTAGAATTTACAGTAGAAAATTGTTATTCAACTAGCCTGACCAGGCCAGATGCCGTGCTTCGCATGGCTTCTCCATACGCACACTTGTGTGCAGCGACAGTCGACAGGGCTGTAAAGGGGCACTAGATGCACTAAACATGCATTAACTCACCTTGCATATTCAATAACCGACATATAAGTCCATCGATCATTTGAAATGCAGCTCTGCACACAAGCAGTCGGTAGATACAGTACACGTATGTTGTATAAATGTTCAGCACATGCCGTATATACTGTATAAGTTGTTATTTTCACGAGGGTTTAATTTTCGCGAATTTCGCGAATCACAATTGGATCGCGAATTTAACAACACGCGAAAATGTTGCCATACACTGGAGTAACAATACATGCAAGATAGCGTTGGTGTCAATTCGCGAAATCAACATCTCGTGAAAATGTCTGTCACCTTCTAATTTGCGAAAATATCTGCACGCGAGAATAACAGCTTATACAGTAACTTAACAGTCAGTTGTTTGATCTGAACATGGAGGTAGATGATCTGAATGTAGCGAGGATCTGAATTGGCTTCTTGTATAGTGTCTTTGAAAAGCTAAACTTGTTTTCTCCCTTTCAATAGCCAAGTCTGAACAATAACTTTATAGTGTTTTACACAGCGTTTGAGGGTTGTTGCGTTGTTTAATGTTGGTGTGTCTATGTGTGTGTGTGTGCAGCCCCTTTTATCTTTTTCTTTTTGTCTTTCTATATTTCATTCTTTCCTTTTCCTTTTATTTTCAAGTAGTGCTAATTTTTCCTTTCCTTCTTATCAATCTGTTCTTTTTTCCTTTCAGCTTTTCACAATTTTCTATTCATTCTTATTTTATGCCAATCACTCTGTTATTTGTTTCTTTCTGCTCATCTTTCCCTCCCTCTACCTTTCTTTTATATCTTTTCCTTCTGTTTCCTTCTTATGTATCTTTTTCTCTATTTCCTTTTCAACATGTATACTTCTCTTTCTTTCCTTTTTATTCATCTTTTCTTTCTTCTCTTTCTTTCCTTTTTATTCATCTTTCCTTTATTTCCTTTATTTCAGTTTTTCTCTTCCATTCTATTTTAAATATGCTGTCCTTTTTTTTTCTTTTTCATTCTTATTTTTGTGTTCTCCTCCTTTCTTTTCAAACGTATCAATCTTTCCCTCTCTTTCCTTACAATGTAAGTTTCTCTTTTTCATTCCTTCCCTTATTTTTTTTTTCCATTTTATGTCTATCTTCTAATTTGTAGATCTTTTGGTTTATCCCCCCCCCCCAGTTTTACTTTTTAGTACTCTATGTTTTTATTTATTTCCTCCCCCTTTTCCAATCCTTTTTTTGTTAATTGTTGTACACATTTCTTTTCTCCTTCTTCATCTCTCTACTCTGTCCTCTCACTTTTTCACCCTATTTAATTCAGGGCAGGTGCAAGGGGGGAGGGGGGACTTTTTTTTTGCAGCAGATAGAGGGTCTGACTTCTTCTTGGGTGAGCCCCCACTTTTTTTTTCCGAAAATCTAGGGTCTGACTATTTTCAATTAATTTATTTTTGTCTGTGCTGCTTCTCAGTTGATGTTGGTAAAGAATTGCCAGTGAAAACTGTGAAGACCTTTGTTGTTGTTGTTTTGCTTGTCAGCTGGTTTTGGTTGACAAGTGGCAGCGAAATGTCCCCCCCCCCCCCCCCCCCCGTTCCAATAAACTGGGCCCACCACTTTGAAAAACTTGGCACTGCTGTAATTTGAAGTCTGTTTTGCTTTTGGAGTGGCGTTAAATCACAATTTTGACATTCTTACTTCATTCGAGCACACCCACCCACACACATGCACACAACATCATTAAACAACAGCAAAACCCCCAAACCCCAGTCAGCCGCTACTGCAAGAATTGGTACAAGGAAATAAATGCTTTCCTCCTCAATACCTCAACACTTGCCAAATGTGCACTCATGTGTGTATCCGTGCACATGCGTGAGCTAACAAGGGTAGTAGGGTAGTGTAGAGCGGTGGTCTTCTGGTATGGTATTGCAACCAGCGCACACGTGTGCAACAATGTGGTGGGGTATTCTGCTGTTGTTTCCAAATAAATGACTATTAGAAGAGTGTTGGTATTTTATACTGTTTAGCGACTTTTGATGTATACATACACATACTAAATATTTCTTTATGTAATCCTTTTCTTCAAGGTAAACTCCCTTGGTCTCCAGTTCAGTCTTCAAGCCAATGCGTCAGCAGTGAATGAGAGGCCTGGTGGCAAGTCAGCACAGCCACCACATGTAAGTTCTCTCCAGTCATTTCACCTTTCAGCATCATGATTTGTCATGTTTCCTTTAGATATTCCCAAATGTTCATTGCCGATGATACACATGCATGTTTAAGATGCATTTAAGGAGGTTTAAGAAAAAAGTTGTTTTAGTGAAATTGACGTAATTAAAGAAACTATAAAGTGCAGATACCGTAATAGAAACATTATGATCATAGAATGCAAGCAGTGTCCTTTACAAAGAAATCTTTAAAAAAAAATGTCATTTAATACTAGTATTCAAATGGCATAACGTCACTTGCCAAGAATTTGTTATGTTCTGAATACTTTTGATGACCATAATGACTGTTCTTAAATATGTAAGAAAGAATTGACTTGTCTTCTTTTCGAGAGAAATTTATATGTTCGATATATATTCAATTTAGTCTTATTGGTCAAATTCTACCTACAGAGCAAATGGGAAAACAGTGTTGTGTACATACCAGGATAGACAGTCACATTTGAATAACAAGTTTCAATCCAACAATAACAACAAAAGAACAGGTATTTGCTGCTATATTTCTTTGATTCAGTGAGAAGCCTACCTAGCTGCTTTATATCATTATGTCAAATGTGATGCAAGTAGATTGTTTGAGAAAAAGAGGTGACCAACAAAATGGGGGTGGCCAAGTAAGAAAAACAAATAAATCTTTGTAATATATCTGCCCATTACATGTATCAATATTTCTCTGAAGATCAATTGTCATTTACACAACTTGTTCATAGTAATAGTAAAGAGAAGGCATTTCAACAGCAAGACTTTCTAACTGATCTTTTCCTGTTATGAATGTACGTACTTTGTATATATCATGTCTGTTTCCATGAAATCTTTTATTTTTTTTTTTTTACTTTTTATATATGATTTATGATAATCTCAAACACATGTATTGTCTCTTACGCTGTGTTTGTTACTAGGCCAATACTACTATAAAGAGCGGCCAATTTTATAAACATTCAGAATTTGTCAAGGGTTGTAGTCATTAGTATACTAAGTCTTCACATTGATGATAAAGATAAAGTGATAAGTTATGCTGTGTTTGATAAGTGAGCTTTAGTATCATCGTTTTTTTTTTTTTTGGTTGTTGTTGTTGTCATTTGTCTTTGTTTTGTTTATCTTTACCAAATGTTAAGCTAGTTATTCAATTCTCTGCATGAGGAGGTCTGTGCAATTTAATTTTTATTCAAAATCACGATATATTTCACAATGTTAAGATCCAGATAAAGAATACAATCTGTATTTCATTTATGTGTTGTTGAAATGTATGCATACATTTGTGTGTGTGTGTACGTGTGTCAGCGAGTATATACCATTTGTTTGTTTGTTTGTGTGAGTGTGTGTCTAATAGTGCATTTGTGTGAAGAGATGTCCATGAATTTGTGTGCACTTGTGTTGCAGACATGCTGTACTTAGTTTGTTTTTCATTAGCCAGATATACAATGTAGATATTGAAACTGTAGAGGGAGCTACACAACAGCCAGATGTGTGTGTGTGATTGTGATGAAAATGACTGCTAACAAAAATCCATCTGCTGTAGACCCTCAGACTCAAGAAGTGCACTTAAAAGTGCACTCATGTTCTTTGGTTACCTTTTTTTTTTTTTCCTTTTTTTTTTGGCAAATGTATTGTCTTGTAATGAAAGAGAACATATGCATTGAGAATATTAATTGTTTTACATTGGTTGGTATGAAACTGTTTATATTACATGTGTATTGCAATTAATACTCGATGTAGATGTAACATGAACTTAAGTTAAATTCTCATGTTGTGTATACCTGTGCAAAACATATCCAGTGAATGCTTTTTCAATTAGTTATTTTTTTTACTTTTTAAAAATATTTCTGATAGACCTTTCAAAATCGATCTGTCATTTGTGCACAACACCCAACTTCAGAAAGGAATGACCCTCAGTTAACTGTGTAAGACAGAAATTTGCTTTTCTGTCTGTTTTTTTTTTTTTTGAAAGATCTAGTCATAGTTGTATTTGTACAAACAGAGTAATGTGGTGTGATATCTTACTAAATGTAGCACGTAATCTATTAATTTCTTTGTTATTTGAAGAGAAAGCATGAGAAAATAAAATCCCTCAATTTTCACTCAGTGATTGAACCCACTTTGCTTTATTGCCCCTAATACAAAAGTACAGAAAAGCTGCTTTCAGTTTTGTCTGTTCCTCCTTAGCCAATGTTTGAGAAATGACAGGGATTAACAATTTGCATCTTTTTTCTTTACTTTTTTCATTTTCAAGTTCATTTGGTGTCAGTTATTACATTGTATGCCTCAAATCTTATGATCTGTCTGAATATTACAGCCTGTATGTACAGCTGTACAAATTGTAAAGAATGAATGTGCAACTGGTGTGTACTTTCCAACAGTAATGATGTTTGGCAGGCAAACTTCTCATGAATTAAACCAATTTTTGTATGGCCCAAATTTAGAAGCTAAATTCTTTATGGTAGTTTAAAGAATTGCTAAGTCATGCGTAAGTAAGTAATAATTCAGTAAACTATTGATTTTAAGCTGCAGTGTGCAGTTGAGGAAGTTTTTTGTTTTTTGTTGTTTTTCAATTATATTCAAACTGGGAAAAGTAATTGGTAGGCAACTTACTGTAATATGAAATTATTGATTTGACTCTCAGTGACTTTGTTTTAGGGCTGTTTTGAACGTTTTTAAACATGGACCAAATTTACTTGTTTTTACAGTGTCGCAGATATGAAGATGTTACTTGCTGTAGTGAGCCATTGGGTTTATTCTCTTCTTTTCCTTTCTACTAATTGAGCAGGCTAAATAAGTTATCTCACAGACTCATGAAAATCAGAGTCAACTTGTTCATCTGGCTACAATGTACTTAAAGACAAAAACAAAAGCCTCTGTGAAGGAAGGAATGGGCAGTAGAATATGAAAAACAGATATTTTTTGTTGTTTGTTTGTTTGTTTGTTTGTTTGTTTTTTTGTTTTTTTTTTTGGGTTCTGACTCTCTCATGTATGATTGTCAATAGGTGCCATATTCCTCACAGAAATTCCATCATTATCACTGCCCATTGACCTGGGTGCTTCTGAAGTTGGACTTCTCGCAACTAGTCAATTAATTGATTGGATGTGCCTATTCAGAAGTCAAGTAGTGGTTTTCTATGAAGGCTAAATGAAGACAAGATCACCTTGTTTTTCAGATATCTCTTTGAAGTCCTGTAAATGCATTTAATGCATAGTACCCTCTTTTCAAATACTTGTCAGTCTCCACACTTGATAAGGCCTTCACGTCTAGATGAAAAGCAAACATAAAGAGAAAGAGAAAATAAGACAGAGACAGATCCGGACAGAAATATAGATCAACACCAACAGACGTTGAAGAGAAACAGAGAGGGAGAGAGAAGGGGGGGGGGGGTGATGGGAGGAGGAAAAGAAAAGGATGCATAGTAATGTGACCCTGAGCTGTGTAAATACAATATGAATGGGAGCCAATGGGGGTTGAAAAGAACTTCCACTGAGCCTGGGGCATGGGAGCAAACAAAAAGTGTGCATGTTATAATCTCTCCCATTGTTATTAGGATCCCTTCTTTCCTATTTCAAGATAATTGTATTTAAAGGGTTGAAACGCTTTGTGATAAAATAACACAATGGATTTCAACCCTATAGATGCCTATTGATATGAATAAAAAATATACCTTATGATATGAAGCATTCTTTTTGCTGCTTTGTAATTTGTACTTGATCAGATTTCTATGCTGTAGATGAATTTAAGTTATCCTTACACCCCCCCCCCCAAAAAAAAAACAACAACAACTAACTAACAAACAAATGAAAGAAACTGGGCTGAACCCCCTCTAATTTCTTAATATTATCAGGTAGTTATTTGATGAGATTTTTTTTAAGCAATCTTTAGTCCCACCCCTTCTCCCTTGGCACTGCAGGAGTTCACCTATTGATAGAGCACCTCATTCTGTCAATAGCATACTGGCATGAAGCTTGTGTGCATGTTTGTTGAGCTGTGTCGGCAGGTGTCATATTGGGTTTCAGTTCAGTGTGCAGGAGTTGGTTAATCATCGATGGAAAAGCGCAGGTATAAGTACAGATAAGCAGCAATACCTCCAGTAATCGTGGCCTATCAAATCAAGGTATCTCTTCCTTAGCAACGGGCACCCAGAGTGGAATGATTTACGGTTTCAACATTCTTGAAGAGGATTGGTCCATGTTTGCTCATCTATAGGCGGAGTTCCTATTTTTGTTTATCTCCTTGTGAATTCAACAAGTTTGGTATCAATATTTGGTGACAGCTTCATCTAGAGAGTTTTGTCACAACAAAATTTTGAATCCAGGCGTTCGGAATGACTGCGGTATTGTCAGAAGTGACATCTTCGATTGATGGACTACAAGAGTACCATGTTTTTTGCACAAGCCCTCACCTTTCATGTAGTGGGCAAGCCTCAGGATGGCTTTAGGTGGAGCTAGCCTCATATTAGACGGGATTCCTCTTAAGACCGATTGATGGATATCTAGGTGTCCGTTAGGTGCCGGCTGAATCGGTCAAAACAATAACCAGTGCATGAGTTGCTTTTCGAGACAGGGCTGTGGGATGATCTCAGTGTGATATGCACCCCTGTGAAAGGAAACTTTTTGCATACAGAATAAGTGTTTTGATGTCAGCTATGAGTTCGTACTCAGTGGAACTTTACTGTCAGGCAGTGACCTCTTGATCCCTTGCAAGAATCACAGCGGTGTCAGATGTCGCAAGTTTGAAATAGTTTGTGAGGAGTCAAGGGCGCATTGCATGATCTTCTCTGCGGTTGGACATGAGCTCATGGGTGAAAGTTTAAGTCAAGGAATCTGATGATGCCTATCAGGAATGACCAAATTATTTGAATAGCCTACTATCTCAAGTCTGGTGCTTACAATTTGGATGATATAATCTGGATTGGTTCAAGGGTAATCTGCAACATCTGTGCATTCATTGACTGATTTTTGGCAGGCAGTTAAGCTTTTACAACTACTTCAGGAAGTGTGTTCTGTTGTCATCATTTGCTCAGTACTAAAACATGGAAACTGTCTGTGTCTTATTGGAAGATCCTGTCTTTGCTGGAAGATAAATTTAATGTAGTCAATATGTCTTCTGTGAAGAAATGGGAACATGCCTGGACTCTGTGCATTGCTGGCATCATTTGGATCAGATGACCACACGTTGCCGCCATGAGTATAAATTTCCCCTTTCAAAAAGATACTGGAGACATTCTGATTCTGAAGGGAGCTATTCCATTCTTGATGCAAAACTTTTCCTTTTTTGTCTGTTTGTTTAAGTTCATCTCTTCAACAAATGAGGGTGGAGAAATGCTTTAATGTAGGACCTGTGCAATTACTACAAACATGTACGTGGACCTAAGTTACCATCGTGAGTTTTGGAAAGAGCGTGAAATTTTCATTTGGCAACTGACTTTGGTGTAATTATGCTCAAGGCCTGCATGGTATTCTCTAGAGTGTTTTTGTTGTGGAACAGATTGGAGGGAGATTTTAATCACCACATAATAACTTGCCATGAAGAAATCTCAGGATTGCAGGCGTTCAGCAGATGCACTGTCATTGCCTGTCATTTCAGTGGTAAGTTTAAGAGGAAATTTTGTGCTGAAGCTGAAGGTACTGTTATTAACATAACAAACAAATATTTGTGATCAGTGACATGTCACCCACTTATAGATATTGGTTTCCTATCCAACTGGAAAGTTTTTGTCAAAACTCTGAGAAGATTGCAAGGTTGACATCACTCAGAACAGGGCCCTTGGGAATGCCAGACAACTGTAGAACAGTTTTTATCAGCACAAAATATAGCACAAATATACTGTATCTGATCCCTCTACATGTACACATAATGATATATGTTTTTATTTCACTTCTGTTTTTTTTTTAATGAAAGATTTCTGTTTCTGTTTAGATTGTCATTTTATCATGTTGAGTATCATCATACTATATGTAGCTGCTTGTACTCAACAGTTTTTTTTTTTTTTTTTTTTTTTTTATAGAATTGAGCATAGTATCATGATATCATATAAGATAAATTGATCCATAAGATGTTGCTTGTATGGAGTATCTTGGGTCGTTTCACAGTTTTACATTGTCTCTTGTGGCTGTATACCACACAGCTTGTATGTTGTATCGTTTGTTGATGAGAGGAGGTTAAAGGGATGGTGTAGTTTTGGTTGAGATAGGGTTTCAATTTTCAATTTTTTGGTATTAAAGGTAATGAGAAACCTCTTATGAAAATTAGAGCTCTCACAATTCTATTAAAGAGGAATTCAAAAGTTTATTTGATAAAACTTGTTTTTGAAATGGCTGAAATATATATTCAAAAACAAAGAGGTCCTCTAAAAGGTGGGGGTAATGACCCACCTTTTATGAAAACTACTTTGTTTTACTTTGTTTTTGGATATCTCAGCCATTTCAAAATGATTTTCAGCAAGTAAACTCTAATTCCTCATGAATAGAATTGTATGCTCTGTATGTAACAAGTAGTTTCTGATTATCTCGCTTAAAATCTAAATCCCTACCTCAACCAAAACTATGCCATCCCTTTAACTACAAAGAAGAGAAAGTTTGGTTGTTAATAGTCCATCATCTGTAGCCTAAAAGTTTGCATGTAACACGTTCATGTGTACACATAAATTAACTCCTCATTATAATTGCATTAACATACATTCGTTAGATTAATTTTCTTGACATCATGGTCAAGAAACTTTCTGAGAATGAAGTAGTCATTTATCGATGGGAATCTGTATGTGTCATATTTTGTCTGATGTCTGAGGATGACAAAGCTGCAGGCCTATAGGCCTGACAAAATCACAATGTAGGCCTACTGTAGCTGTCCTTGGATAAAGCCACAAGTACATGTATGTTGTGTAAATTGTTGTGCATGTTTCTGTGTGTGTGTGTGTGTGTGTGTGTGTGTGTGTGCATGTGTGTGTGTGAGTGTGTTTGTGTGTGTGTGAAACACAGTTTTTGACATTCATCTTCATAATTTTTAATCAGTTGTCCATCATACTTGTAGATCATGTAATGTTTTCTCTTTGATGAATGATCATGACTCTGCATCATCACCATTAATTTTTGTGATTCGTTAAGACTGATTTCCGACTGACCGTGAAGAAGATGCCAAGTTCTCCCCTCATTCGCGTACGAAAGAACAGCGAATCATCACAGGAGGAAGCCCATTCCACAGAACATGTAAACCCAATAACCATGAGTGTCTTCAAAGCAAAACTAAATTCACATATTATCCGCAATATCTGTAATTGATGCTTTTTCTCCTTGGACAAGACAGCAGAATCATGCATAGTTCACAGAAGGACTTTTTGTAATCATCAACTCTGCTGATATAATAGATGATTTTGTTTCTTTAAAAAAAAAAATAGAAAGTTCCTGTATGAAAGTAGTTTTGTTCTTGTTAATACATTTCTCATTTGAAGAAAAATCAACTTCCTTTGCATATGAACAAAACAAAAAGGGAAGGATTTATATTGGAAGGAGATACTGATACAACAGCAAAAAAAAAAAATAGAAAGAAACAACATGGAGCTCACTTGGATGATATATGTTGATGCAGAAAGTTGCATCAGACTTGTTATGCACATTGCAGCAGTTTGACATACACTAATGTACACTATAAGTGTATATGATGAAAGAAACATCTAAGGTAATGAAAAAATAGAAAGAAAGTTTTAATAGCTTCATAATACGTATATATTTGCATCCTCAAATGCATTGTACCAGTCTTGTCCAAGGCATTTAAACATCACTGTCATACACGATTCATTGCACTCATGGTGATGTCGTATCAATATCTTATTACACTTCACTGCAGCAGAAAGTGGGACGCACCTGCACAACGTCATTCACTGCATGAATGGAACAATTAGTCACTTTGTGTTCACATTGGTAAACTTGTGTTTTCACCACTGAACTGCTGAGAAATTGGCCTTTTGAGATATTGAGATATTACTGGATCCTTTTTTTAAATATTATTCCAGAGATATGAATCATGGTTTTAACTTCACTCAGTCTCATATTTACATCAAAAAGATAAGAAAAGCATCAAGTGAAAAGAATACACATATGCTGCTGTTAGCAGTATTTTATGTCAAGCACTGAACGAGCTTCATGTACACGTATGCTGGCCTTCATTTTGCCTTTAGTAGAGTTCAATGAAGACCTTATTTTTGTTCACTTGATTCCCTTGTTTTTGAACAATGTATATCACTTACATGTACAACATGTATGTTATGCTGTGTACATGCAACACCATGAAAATGATATCATGTTTGTCACAATGATGCGGCACACATTGTGGGTGAAAGTCTTTTATGCTTGGAACACCAAAGGTGCTTGGGGCTTTGTTTTGACCTTCTTTTCTCACTGAAACCAGAGAAGTAAATTCATTTGGAACATGGTGTACATTATTCGCTCATATTCAATGTGTGAGCGCTCATTTATGTGTTGTTATCAGCTCATCACCTCTGTATTCATGTGGCACACTTTATCTTGATGGCGGGATTATAGGGCCTACTGTACATCCTTTTAACCTGATAGATCCATAGTAGCTTGAATTAAGTTGGGGGTTGCTAGGTTAGGATATAGGGTTTATCACTCTATGCCCTAATTTGTCAGTTGCTGACATTGATCCTCCTGGTTGCTCAGCAACCATCAATCAATGGCTGCTTGAGCACCATGCTCAGGCTGTGATGCTACTCTCAATACATTTAAATGCACTTGCCATGTTTCGTCAGATTGCTTCAAAATCTATTTCTTTACATGTTACTAGAATGTAGAGCCCAAACATGTTTTGATGCCAAAATGGGAAAGTCAGTGTGTGAAGCAGGACTTCAGACTTACAGAGAAATTTAATTCATGCACTATACAGTTGTACAATTGTACTATCACTCTGTGCTTTGTTTTAAAGGCATTATTTACCATTTTCAGATGAAACAATACCCCAACTTTTAATAGTGCTTTAAGATAGTTCTAAAATGCGAGTTAGGAATAGAAACAACCAATGTAAAAATGTTAATCAGTATGATCATCATACTCTATGT
Source organism: Diadema setosum (assembly GCF_964275005.1). NCBI lineage: Eukaryota > Metazoa > Echinodermata > Echinoidea > Diadematoida > Diadematidae > Diadema > Diadema setosum. The sequence goes on from NC_092691.1 coordinate 21,056,317, forward strand.
TAAGTATAGTTAAATATACAAAAATGTAAACAATAGTTAATAATAAAATTATTTCTAGAATATGGTTTAGGTATTGAGAAAAATAGTGATATATCCTTATATTTTAGGCTTTATTGTGAAATTTTGTATGGAAGGATGGTTTGTGATACAACTGACCTACAATGTACACATGTGCATCAAATGTGGTAACTCAAACATGTTTGTTTTTTTTTTTAAATAACTGCTCCCAATGGTAAACAGTACCTTTATTGTGTAACATTGTCTCTCAATTTGTTTGTTTGTGAGCACCATTGTACAGCATTAGTTAAAGTATATGTTGCCTTAAGCAAGTGAGTTTATGGCACCCTGATCATCATAGAATACTCAATACTACTTTGAAGAATTGCAGCTGCCACAGCTGCTACTTTTTATATGTTTCATTTGGTATTTCATGAAGTAGGTTATGATGCTTTACCTGAAATGTTTCATAAGCACTAGATGATATACGGAAACCAACTGGTCAATGCATGATGTTCTAAGCCAAAGATTTAAATGTAACTTCTTCTTTTTTCTTTTATTTTTTTATTTTTTTGAAATGCTGATAGATTTTACAAAACAAAATCACAACCATAGGGATCTATTTCAAGGTTGATCATGTGCACTTGTTTATTAACACTTTCAAAAACCTGATGAGTGAAAATCCTTTATCATACTACAGTGCAGCTGGATGAAGCTGTATGAAGCTGTATGACTCTACAGCTACTTAAAGTCAGCATTTCAGAGAGAGCAGCTGTTTTCTTTGTTCATGTGTGAATATTTGTGCTCATCGGCTCTCAATGATGTGATGGTTTATGATTGATTTCTTGAGGGAGCTGGCAAAGTCAGACAAAAGCAGATTATTTTGGGTGCAAAGCTGCGATTCAACAACATCACTTGTACACCACCAACACACCTGCACTGTTAGCTCATAAAGTCACAGCTTGCTACATTCTAAATTTGATCATAGTGCTACTGTCACTGTCAGTAATGTTGGATGTTGCTTTCTTTCTTTTTTTCATTTTTGTACGAATGGGTCGATAAAAGTGTTTCAATGTCAACTGTCTGTTAGAGCTTAATAGGGCATTTGTGTGTATATGTGTGTGTGTGTGTGTGTGTTTAAACACACCTGGGACTTTTCGATTCTGTATTGTTTGAAATCTTGTCAATGGTATTCTTTCTTCTTTTTTTGGGGGGGGGGGGTCAATTTGTTTCAACCCACTCCCAACTTCAAAAAACGGAGGGGTTGGGGGCAGTTTTTTATGGAAATGGGGAAAAAGTTGTGTTTCCTATGTTGACTATGAATTGAGTTTGATTTTTATTAGCGGGTATTTTCGACCCTGTGCATGAATCTGTGTAGAAATGAACACAGGTTCACCTTTTTGTGTATTTGTTTGCAGTATTTGGTCTCCAAAGCACCATCCACTTGATAAATGCACTTTGCTTTTTGCATGTATTTGTGAGCTGATTAAAGGAAATCAGTTATAGTTTGAATGCTTTATAAGAGCACCTTAGATAACTCATTCATATCTGATGTTACTGGAAAACCTGTGTAGACACAGATGAGGGTTATCAGTTCATATGTGTGTGTTTAGACCCCTGTGGATACTAATCACTCACAATGTATTCAAATTGAATACAATACATCCTGCCTTTGGTACACTACATGATGTATTAAGGTGTGAATGTTTGCATTCATTAGCTATATCATTTTTCATCTCATTTGTGTATTGAGTGGAGACAAATTCTTATCAGTTTCCCTATTGACATTTATGATTGCATTAAAACTAAGATTGTAAGATTATAAGATTTTATCAAACTCTTTCGACCACCAATGGGGAGTATGAGGGTCTCAACAAGAACAATTTAGATTAATGAATAAGTGTATAAAAATGAATTTACTATATGTATAAAATGAACATATTTACAGTGTCAAATATAAAGTTACTGTTTGCAATTGGCAACAAAATTTTACCACAGTTGATTGATACAGGTAGACATGTTTGTACTGTAACTTGTATGGTACATTATGCCTTCAGTTACATTGTAAGTATACAATGAATTGCATAGACCCAAAACAAAACAAAACGAAACAAAATACTATAAAATGCATTGTCTACCAGGCATTTCATCCAGAATTCAAAGAGAAATTTTGCATACTTGCATATGTGATGAAATGAGCAGTCATCTATTGATTTTTATTGGCTGTCTTTCCTCCAGTCGTGGCCTGTGAGATCTCTTAGATACAATCATCTTTATACTGATATTTATGCTCTTTTTCATATGCATGTATACATATATTTTTTTATTTTATCTTGAGCAGAATTCAGACCTCCGACTCGGTAGGGACCAAGGTCATGGTCACCGGTCAGCATTCCAGCATGACTATCCCTCCAGCCAGCACTCGCTGCCCAGCAGTAGACGATACAGCCAGCCTGTCCCTGGTGATCCCCAAGAACCATCCCTCTCTGCGTCCTATGGAGGTATCTCTAGGTTATATTTAGAAGTGAAAAAAAAAATTGTACTATCTTTTATTTGGTGATGTTTTGCCTTCATAGTGTTATTCATCTTGGGGGTATAATGTGTGCAGATTTGGTCAGGCAAGGGTTTGGGTGGGTATAATAGCATTGGAGTTATGTGTAGGGTTGGTCCTCAATGTAAGTTCAAGCATTTTGTTGTACATGGTATAGTTTATATGTGAAATCGGCCAGTTTTATGTATTCACGAAGTTTTGGTAAGGATTTGATTTTTTTTTTCTTTTTACTGTTGGCTAGAAGTAACACAAATTAGACTGTACGGCAATTTGTTTCTTTGTTTATGTGTGTGTTGTTTCTCATAGTTTGACGAGGAGTTTGGGGATGAGTTTTAACTTAGGATGAAGCTTCCTTTTCATATGCTTGCCAAATTAGTCCTTTACCTCTACCAAGTAGTAGTGTTATCAGCATTATTTGGGAATTATGCTGTTGCAGTACGGTTAGCACATGTGATCAAAATTGATCTCTAGCAAGCACATCACTGACTGGCTTATCATGTAGCCATGTGATCTGATTTAATAAATACTCTCATTCATTCTATAGGTATAAGCAATATGTCTGCCTCTGTTGGAATATTAGTCATGACTGAGGATCTAGGGGAATTAATGTATAATAGTTCACTGTTAAAATGGTGGGATACAAATGCAAGTGGCAGATGATACTGTATGAATGAATTAAAACATCCCTTTTAAAGTCCAATACCATGGTGTTCATATTGATATTGCCATGTTTGTTTTTCAAGTGAAAGTGAGGAATAATTGTTGCATTAATTACTTGTTTTTCATATATTGTTGAAAGCATCACAGCAGTACCTTCAGATCTAGAGAAATCTTAAATCACAAGATGACAAATAAAATGTTCCCTTTACCCCTGGATTTCATGTTTTGGTTTTAATAACCAGAAGTCATGTTTTGGTTTTAATAACCAGAAGTCTCATGATTTTTGTAACCTTGTGTTTTTGTGTCACCACACTGTTGTGCAGATTTTACCATCTCACATTCTTTGTCAAGTTTATGCATTCATATGGCAGATTGAATGTTTTTAAGCTATTTTCTGCACTGAAATTGCTATTATGTCAGTCTCTCCCAATTGCATTTTTATATTGACTGAAGAGCTGCACCAATGACAAATTTCAAACTGTTCCTTCTCCCTCACACATATCTTATTCTTAGCTTGCTCTATTGATGTGAGAAATCTTTGCTATATGATTGGTCATAGTAGAGTCAGCTTTGTACTTGATTGCACAGCTTGGCTTGCTACCTTTCTGTGAATTTCAATCTCAAACTAAACACATATCAAAAAATACCAATTGATAAGGTACTGTAATTTCTGACTCATCTTCTTTTTGTGTACTGCATTTTTCATTCTTCTGATGGCATTTCAAGTCTTGGCACAGTCTAGTATTGTCGTGCATCCAAGATGATATCACACACAAGCAATATCAAAGATTTTGCAATAAAAGGCTGAGAAACAGAATGATACCCATTTATACTGTATGTGGCTACCTCATCCTCCTACCCCTTCATCAAACCCTTCCTCCAACCCTTCCTCCTTACCCATTCTTTCATACCTTTTCCTATCTAATCCTTCATGTGTACCCCTTCCTCCCTACCCCTTCCTCCTTAACCATGCCTGCCTAACCCTTCCTACCTACCTCTTCTTCCTTACCCCTTCTTCCTTACCCTGTCCTCCATACCCCTCCCCCACCCCTTGCTCCTTATCCCTTCCTTCCCATACCTTCTTCCCTCTTCTTCCCTATCCTTTCCTCTCTACCCTTCCTTCCTACCCCTTCTTTCCACAACCTTCCTCCCTACCCCTTCATTCTGCAACCGCTCCCCATCCCCTCCCATTTGGGGTACCAGGACACTCTGACCACCGCACCCCACGTCACAGACAGGTGCATCACCCCGCCCCCGCCTTTGCCACTCAGCTGACCGACCTGGACCCCAGCAATCTCCGACAGCCCACCCCGCCCCGTGATGAGATGCCCCCTGTCTTCACGCACCACCCCCATCCCCACCCCCACCCCCATCCCCAACACCACCGCCCCCACTCCCAGGGTGCCACACGGCTGATCCAGAGCGCGGGCTCCGCCCAGTCACGACAGGTCAAGCCAACATCCTATGTTCCAGGTAATACTCTTAAAGACCTTTGCAATCTTACCCATTTCATGATCTTTCAAACAGGGGTCCTCAGTTGGAACATACACAGTGTAAGGGGAGGGCCACCAGTACAGGATGTGTTGCATCATATTGTGGCAATAGGTGCATTGACATGTGAATTACCATGGTATCAAATACCATCATGGTAATTTGTTGGCATCGTTCTTATTGGCAAAATAGTTGACAGTAATAGATACTGCAATAATTCACTTGGTGCCATTCTTATTCACAAATTACCATGATATTTCTATGAGGCACTGCGAATGTGCATCTCCCACAGGAAGTATATGTCGGGTCATGAGAGAAATACACCACTGTATGAATCGGTGGTCTTTTATGACACGATTCAAATCTCGCATGCAGTTTGAATTACCACCCTTGATACCACAGTATTTCGCAATGTATTTCAGGGTGTATTTGTGTTCACATTGAGAATTACAGCATGAAATATTGCATTATATCACCGCTATTCTGAATGCACCTAGTGATGTACCACATCATTTCACAGAAAGATCATAAAGTAAAAATCACACAGAAAATGTGTATTTTGTCTTTTGTAATTGCTGACCTACAGAAGGCCTCTGTGCCATTTGAAAGCATGAAATGAAAATCCTTTTTATATACCTTGTACTTTTTTTTTTTTGGGGGGGGGAGGAGGAGTTTCTCATTGTAGAATCAATATGCAGTTATTATATCAATAGTTAAGCTATTGCCTTTCCCACATCAGATGCCACATTTACAGTTAATATTGTCATGGATATTCAGAAAATTTGGAAAATGTTTTACCCCTCATCACTTTACTAGACGTGGATGTACAATTTGTGTTTTAAACTTTCTACACATTTTGCCCATGTTGCCTGTGAGAAGGGTATTGTATTTGCATGTTCATCAGTCTAGTGTGAATCATTTCAGCATTCTGTTTGTTTGTTTCTATGTTTTTTTTTATTTGCTCATGTTCTTAGACTTCATCACAGTTTAAAAAAAAAAAAAAACGCAAAATACGTTTGCTGCTCTTTGTGAAAATAAGTGTTCAAGTGAACAATGCCATTTGTTTTTGTGTGTTTGAAAAGGCATCAAACACAAATCACAAACTTGCATTAGAGATTGCAGTTGATTGTGATAATAATGATGATGATCCACAGCATTTGTATAGCACCATATTTCTGTTGTAGAAACATTCATTGACCGACAATTGCGTGGTAAGATGCAAAATTTATAATTTCATGACTGTATGAATATCATATGTGACAGCATGTTCATTGAACATATTGCTTCATGGAAGTTCATGGACAGACCCTTGCTTGCCTGGCAGAAGGGCCCTACCTTGTAATTTTAACCCCAAAATCGAGTTTTGATTTGTGACAGGCATTAAGCAATGACATGCAAATTATATGATTGTACATTGCATGTTTGTATATCCGTGAAATTTATCATTATGATTTCAATACTGTATTTCTCCCTCTTGCTTTTCCACCAAGAAACCCTTTTTCATACATTCAGTAAGTGTGATTGTGTGTGCCTTTCAGGTTTGGATTCTTTTAATTTTTTTTTTTTTTTTGCTATAATGCACAAAGTATAGTCAGATAATGGACTTTGTTAAAGGGGCAGGTATTAGCATTTCACCTTCATTCGCACAATGCAAGAAGTGGGGCAAGTTCATAAGCCATTAATTGCTGTGATTAAGACTGTATGAAAATGGCTTGGCTACTAAACATGCCATTTGTAAATCAAACATGCATCACTGCTAGTACTTGTAGCTCTGCTGTGACACTGCAATCAATCTTGATAATTATGTAAAGAGAGACTTGTTAATAGATGCTTCTACTTGTCAAAACTTGCAAAACAAAACACAGAAATCGTTTAGCTGCAATGATAGATTGTCATGTTACATATGTAATTCACATGTAATGCTTTCCTTGTTTTCTTGAATAACAAATGTATTTTGCATCTCAGTGACATAATTTTCCACATGACTAAAATCATCCTTTTTTTTTTCTAATAAATACAAATTCTTTGCAGTTCCCTTATGCAACTGCTATTGGTTTCAGGGTGAAAGAGGTAAATGAAGATTTTAAACCCAAAATGTTTTCAACAGTCAGTGCTTCATGTTCTTCACTTCTTTAATTTTCTGGGAATATGATTTTAGAGGGCTCTGAGGTGGACTTTAATACGGTATTTCTTGAATGGGTATATCCTTCATGGTCTATCTTGAGTTCAGTTGATGTACATTTATTTTAGGTACTACTGATAATTTCTAAGCTTTTTTGAATGATGTCTGGTGATATAGGGAATATTAATTGGATGAGGAAGGTGGAAATAATCATGGATTTGCATGATAGTCAGTGTTTGAAATGTAAGAAATCTGATATTTAGAAATGATAATTAGAAAACAAGAAACTAAAGATTCCCTTCATAATTGGCTGTGTTGCACAAATAGTTACATGAAACCGAACGTGAAAATGAAATTAAAGCCCTAAGTTTTGGATTTTTAATGTTAAGTCTCATTGAACATAATGTGACCATCTCTGTGTAGGTTACTTTGTGCAGTTGGGTGGCGTGACAAAGAAAGGTAAAAAGTGTTGATTTGCTGCATGATATTGTGCCACATGTTTTTAGTGTCCCGTCGCCATGGCGACATTTGAAGACAAAGAAGTTGCTCACCGATCGTTTGTCACAAAGCAAACAACTTGTGCCGTAATTTCCTCGCTTCACTGCTGGAATTCCCTGCGCGCTTGAGAGGTGGAATTGCATTAGCTCCCAAATCATTTGCTCGTTACCGGGTGACTGTGATATTTTCAATGGCTCAAGGCTGCGGTTAATGAGTCTGAAACAGCTTGTCCCTGAAGACTGAAGCCTTGACGCACAAACCAAGTCATTTGCTCATTTGCACACAATTAGGCAGGTGGCATATGCCATTGTTTACCTCTAATGATGTGTGCTGCACAAAGAGAGAAAAAAAAGGGCCAGAAGTAGACAATCCCTGACTGTGCAAACTCAAAGGAAGACTGCCTTTCAAATTGAGCTTTGAGGGAGAGCAAATCATCGTTCAGGATATTAATTTTCACACTATGACTTATTGGCCATTTCATCTAAAAATGTAAGTTTGTTCTTGAGGATGTATTAAAAGCAGTCTACACATATTGAAGTCTTTAGAAGTCCAGCTGTGAAGTGTGAATGTTGTGAGAAGCAATACATGGATTTCTTTTCGCATGTTGTTCAATGTCACTTTCAATGTTGATTGCCAAGAAACAAAGTCTAGAGTGAACTTTAGTGCTGTTCATGGATATGTTCCTCCATTTGATGAATTGTGATTTTCTGTGAAGAACCTCTTTGATTTGAACATTTTTTTGTGTTTGTTACCTCACAATGGAGAAAAATATTTGATGTGTCAGGCACTGAAAACTATACATTCTGATTTCATTGGTTTTTCTGAAGAGAAAGGTTTGTCCTCGAAAAAGTGTACTGCAAATGTCAAATCACAGATTTTGTGTGTTCTCTGCAATTTTTCATTGTTGTGTCACACCAAAGTGTTGAAGATATCAGACACTATACTCCAAAATCTTTTAAATTACTTTTACTTTCAGGAACAATTCTTCTTTCATTACCTTAAATGGAATCTCAGCATCTTTTTCAGGTGAAATGAGTCAGCTCAAACCAAATTTTAAATCTGTCAAGGGCAACTGCATCAAAGTGGCAGAGACGATTACACAAACGTGTTGCCAATGGTAATGTCGAGGTCACATCAGTGGAACGACTAGCTAGAATTGTCCATAACTTACTTTTTTTATGGCTTTTGTTCAGGAGAGTTACCAGTGCTGGATCTCTTCCCTTTCAGAAACACTTGTAAGTTGTCACTTATCTCAGCTCTGTGAAATGTATATTCATCATCTTTCACCATATACAGCAGCTCAGATGTAAAAATTTCATATCAAACACAATTAAATTACTATTCATTCACACAAGCGAGATAAATATACCCTCATCAGATGCACATCAAAATCATATAATTATGTCTCGCAGAAGGGGTAATAAAGTCAACAGTATCCCTGAGCACAGTCTGACTGGGGAGAACCCACCATCCTAGTGTGATTGTAGCAGACATGTGAGACACAGTGGAGTGTCAATTATTGTGCACGCTATTAGCTTCTTCAATGTTGCCGTACAGGTTTTGTTAAATGACACTGGAGGAAATTCATCAGTGAATAGTTGGAGAGATTATAGAAAAAGACTGTTGCTGTTTGTGGGTCATTCATCAGTAGTAGAGTGTAAAATCAATTTTTTTTTTTCTCTCTCTTCTTGCAACTAGAACTTCCAAGTCAATGTCAGATCGTGGCATCTTAAAGTGGAAATTCAGAGTTCCAATGTCACTGGAAATTCCAATGCCTCTTTGGATGAAGGTCATCTCTGTTTAGTCAGTGAGAGAATAGATGCATATTTGTCACCCTGAGGTTTTTATTTTACTTTTAAATGGCCAGGCAGCAGTATTGTCAGCATATCACAATGAGCCTTGATATGGTAGATAACAAATTAGTTGAAACAATTGACTGAATTGCAGTCTATTGACATTGAATGTCAAGTTATAAATATATCTTAATATATTAACAAGTACATACGCAGGAATCTCTAAGCATACAGGGCATGTGTCATTAATGTTGTATTAATGAGACCATCTGGTTGTTTTAAAAAATCATTCATCAGCTGCCAGTCATGTATTGTAAGATCGACGCTATTTATAAATCATAGCACTCAATCAATTTCATACATTCAAAGGCAAAACTATTTGCATGCTCTGTGTACATGTGCACATTCACACACGCTATACTACCTGTATTCACACCCACAATGCCTATTTACAAGGTACTGCTGTATCACAGATGTATGCCAATGTAATCAAGACATTATATATCCCATGATGCCCTTGACTCTATAGCCTTGCTCATGTCCATTGCTACTGTACATGACAGAACATCAAATTCTCCGTCTCATTGTTGTTTATGTATTGTTGCCTTTATCATTTGTGAACTGCACCTTTGCTTGCTGAATCTTTGGATTTGTATTGAATTCTGTCTCCTGCATTATGGCCTTTCCAAGTGTTTTGTAAATGAGTTGTCGTGGAAATCTGCAGTTTCCTGGAGAGGATGATTTGTGCAAGATTTTCAGGGTGTCATTATTATAAAGTTTGATTATTGTATGTTGGAGCTTCCGAAATGCAGTCAAGGTATACCGTGAAACTATTGCTATCATATGGCTTGAATATTTCACGAACACAGGTCCTGGAGTCCTCGCACATCAAGTGGTGATGTGATGCACTTATTACAGAATCTACAATGTCTTTTCTTCTCTTTTGATTTGTTTTCTCCAATTTTTGTAGCACTATCGGACTAGTGTCCAAGGTCATTTCATCATTTCTGAATGGATTGTATTGTGTGATTTTTCTCTATCCATGGTTGAGTGCTGAAAATGGTGTTGGTGAGACATTTTCACAAGAAAAAAAAATGTTAATATTAAAAAACTGAAGGAAGAAGATGTCTCCTTTACCACAATGAGCTACCCATAAACAAAAGACACATGTGGGGTTCTGTTTCCCCACATAAAGGTGAAATTTTTCTTTTAGCTCACTTGTGCACTTTGGCATTTTTTTTTCCTTCCTATTTTTCCTCCCATATTTTTTGCCTCTTTCCTCTATTTGCACCGGGAATTCTGGGAATTCACAGATGAGACTCATTCCCCTGAAAATGAAACTTCAGGTACTGTATTTGCATCACAGTTATGTCTGCACTTCATGTCGCTGTTTTCTAATATCACACACCTGCTCTTTTTTTTTTTTTTTTTTTTTTAGAATATTCACCTGACTTTACCTGTAACTGCCTATTTATTCATTTATTTTTTGTTGTTGTTTATATGCCAGCTGTGCACAATTGTTGAGTCTTCAAACCTTTTAATTTCACCTGTGGTTGCATTGCCAATCAAGTTGAGTGGCGTCAAAGTCTCCCTTTCCTCAGGGTGGGAAACCTGCAGTTCTAAAAGATGATGATGATGACGACGATGATGGGAATCAATGTAACTTGACTCTGTGCTGTCCTAATATCTGTTCAATTTCAGAAAAAAAAAGTTAAACTGTAGTACTCAAATATTTTGATTCTGCTGATTGTAGCTTGAACTCAAATTGAAAATCTCTTTGCATTCATATTCAGAAAAATCTCATTTGCCTTGTAACTGCCAGTTGCTTGGTGCAGGATTGTTTTAAAATGTCCCCGTATCTCAGAAAGAAGTATAGTGTTCCATGCATGAGTTTGTTTCCTTGTCACAAGCTGTGAGTAAATCAAGCCCATTGAAATAATTTTATGGAATTTTTGGATCCTGGTGAGTTTTTGAGAAATTTCTACTGACTCATGAAAGGGACTACAGTAATTGAAATATGTTCAGGAGTAGGTGCACCCTGAGTATTAGCATGTCACGCTGTGTAGATCATGTGTTTCAATGGTAGCTTGACTGTATATCTGTTTTTATTGTTTTTAGGCAGCTTTTGTCACCATCTTTTACACCCGTGTGACTGTTTATATCAGAAAACTTCCTTTGTCAACTTGAAAATGAGTCTGAAGTGCCTGCAATGCACTGGTATGGTTTTCTTTTAGCCACTATTTTTTTTCTCACTAATAGATAAATTCTCCTTAGTGAGTACTTTGATTTTGCTGTGCATTTAATGTCATATATTAGAATGTATTTTAGTTTGCGGACTGGAGTCTTGTGTGAGTGTTTGTAAGCCATACACACAAATACGAAATGAATCGAAAAGGAATTTTTGATCTTTTTTTTTTTCTTCATGTAACAAAGCAGGGATTCCTGGGTAACATTGGAAGATTCATTTTTTGTATGATTTCATTATTTTAAAGGTTTAGTAAATCAGAAAGTAAAGTAAGGTTTATTGTTCTGAAGGTTTGTTGATCTAAAAATAAAAAGAAGTTTCATTATATCAAAAGTTTAGTGAATCTGAAAATGAAGTAAAGTTTGTTTCTGAAAGTTTTTTTATCTGGAAATTTATGGAAGGTCCAATATTTGGAAGTTTTGTCGGCATGCACCTTCTTGTCTTTTTTTGATTTACAAACCTTTTGGATAACAAATATCACCGACATACATGTGCAATGCCATGATACAAATGTTTGATATTAAGCTGTTTCAAAGTAATATAAGTATTAACATGCTGTTTGATACCGTTAGAGGAGAACTTATCCAAGAGAGAGATGTACTTAAAATAACAAAATCTTAAAGTTGTTGTGGACAGCGTGATAAGATCATGAAACACTGAAGAATATCAATACATAAAGATTTATGATATACACTGAAGTACTACATTTATTCTTCAAATAAGCACTGTAATCCTGTGATTGTGCTGTCAATAAACTGTTATCTGTGCAGTCCATGATATTTTATGCATAGATGCTCTTACCTTCTTCTTTTCTTTTTTTTTTCAATGTAGGCACCTACAGTATACTATGTTTCCTATGTGATACTTATACACTTTAACACTTGTATATTTCAAAACAAAAGAGTCAATACCTTGATGCAAATTTTAGAATGAAAAGACAAGCTGATAGAGGGCAGTATTATTACTATCCCTATTTGAGAAGCACAATTAGCAATATTCAATCGATTGTATAGACGGTAAACAGTGTATTTGTGTTGGAGGAGGCAATATTTTGCAAGTTTATATCTTGAATATCACTCAAAACTTTGAAATTTGCTAAATAAAACCACTCTGAAAGATAGGACATACATGTACACAGTATATCTAGCTTTTTGTATGTGGCCATATTTTTCATATTCTTTTCACAACTTCACTTTGATTTTCACTAAAATGCTGTTTGTGTTCAAAGGCTTTAGAGGTTTAAATTTTGTATGTTAAATAAACTTTCCTCCGTATTCTATGCTGTTTGTTTCTATCTGTTTTATTTCAGTTTAAAAAAAATACTGAATTTTGCCTTCTAAATCAGCAAAAATTTCTTCCAAGTCTTTGTGAATAGCTATCCTTTTGGAGGCCTCCTTCTGTTAACTTCTTCAGCTTAACTGTAACATTATATAGCAGCCATCATAAATCTTCCAGGATATAGTTGTGGCTATTTTTTTTTGCCTTGAGATTCCTAACAAATTTGAAGTCTGTTGCTAATCTTTGAAAATTTAGATATAATGAGATATATATGAATGAGTTTTTTTTTGTTGTTGTTTTTTAGATGATGTCCTACATATCAATCTTTTGTTACAAATGCAATTTTCATTGTAGTGCACAAAGTATGAACTTGTGTGAAGTTTTCTTTGACCACTAAGTCCAGATTTTTTTTTTCATTTCCTTAGTATGTATTGTGAATCGCACACATAATTAGAATCATTGTAATTAAACTTCATTGAAGTCATAGCGTGAAATCTGTACTTTCTTTTTTAAACTTGCAAGCGTGTCATGTGAAGCACACAGCCCATGCATTTTGTGTCCTGTTGAGCACATACTGTCAAAGTTTTTCCACCTGTTTTGCAAGTACCACCTTTTTTTTTTCTACTGCTGCACATTTTTTTTCCCCAGAAGCTGACAAATTGGTAGTTGTTGTTGTTGTTATTGTTGTTGTTGTTTTGACTTCAGTATTATTTGTGATGATACACTTTTCTTTTGCAGTGCACAGAATGCACTTTTTTATTTATTTATTATTATTATTATTATTATTATTTTTTTTTTGTGGTGGTCATAAACTCATGTAACCCTTTTTACCCCCGCTCCTGATTGGCTGTACCTCTCCCCACTGTTTGCAGACTTGGGTTCCCCGAATCAGCCCTCTGTTCGCCCACAGAATTCAGGTACTGGTATTGGTGATGTGCTCACTCTATCGTATCAGATGAAATGTCTGGTATATATGCTGCACCTCTGTATGGTAGCATGCATGTCTTCTCTTGTTTTGTAAGTTTTGTAATGTTCTCTGTGCATGAATGTTCATATATATCTATATATAAGCTCATGTGCTGTACATATTCAGAAGCATGACTCTTCTTTAGGTAACATTTTGTTACCATCATATCATGGTATCAATATTTCATCAGCATTTAGTACCAAAAGGTCCATATAGAAGTCCATGATATATATGTAGAGGCCTTTATTATTGCATGCCACCAATATCATCATCCGTTCACTTTCTCTTGAAATCTTGTTCATTTTGGAGTTAAAGGGACTGTACAGTAGTGGTTGAGGTGGGGATTCATGTTTTGAACATTCCTAAGTGAGATAAGGAGAAACCTCTTATGAAATATGAAAGAGCATGTGATTTTAAGAAGGATTCAACGTTTATTTAATGAAAATTGGTTTTCAAATGGCTGAGATATCCCCAAAAGTGATAATAATAAAAGGCGACATGCCCCACCTTTATTAGGATCTCTTTGTTTCACCTTGTTTTTGGATATCTCAGCCATTTCAAAACCGATTTTCATCAAATAAACTTTTGATACCCCTTAGAATTGCATGCTCTTTGACATCTCATAGAGTGGTTTCTGAATATCTCGCAAAACGTTAAAAGCTAAATCCTCACCCCGACCAGAACTGTACACACCCTTTAAGACTGTTGTATACATGAGATGACAGCCTGCCTCATTATCGTATGGCAAATGCAGCTTTTTTCATTCACCCACTATATTGCCACCATGAATATTTAGAATATACAAAATGTAACACACATATCTTTTATCCATTCTATTTATTCTGTTCATCAATGTACATACAGCTGTGTAATTGCCTTTGACATGAGGAGTTTCCATCTGAAATCAATCTGCATGTACTGTAAAAGTGGACATTTTCTTATGTTTTACTTATATTGTAGATATAAGTGGATATATTTTGCGAGGAAATTTTTGTGCTCTGCCAAGTAAAATGAATTTTGTGTGTTTTTGATTTTGTGGAATCTTGACATTACATAGTGGTTACATATAACGAGCAAAAATATTTGTGTACTTTTATTTTCGCATTAGTTTCTGGTAGCACAAAATGCGCACAAATTTCTGCACTGCAAAAATTTCCACTTTTACAGTAGATATCAGCAGTCACCATGGACAAATAATGCAGTTACTAAATAATTCCAATGTACAGCATTGTGTCAAAAAAAAAAAAAAAATTATGAATGCCTTGGATACAGTAAAGAAAGAAATGCACTCTATCAAATTAGGTGAACAGTGAAGTTAGCTTCATGTAATTTTCATGTCATCAAGGCCAAAGAATGTATACTGTAGACAAAAGTGGCTTTATGGTTGATATTTAGCTGATTCAGTTAATACAATCATGCATGATGTGCTGCATGTTTTTTGTGCTACCCATCTTCAGTAATAGACCTTCATTCAAGGTTTTATCCCATCAAAGTGCAGCTAGTTAATCAAAGGGATAATAGTCTTGATTATACAAAGAGTCGAAGCAACATTTTTAATCCCCACCTTCTTGCCCATTGAGGTACGCATGCCAGTTAGGGGACTCTGCACATACCGAATATTTCATGACGTTTTCATTTTTGCGAATTTTGCAAGTCGGGTGCTCTTCGTGAATTTAAAGACACACAAAAATATTGACTCTGATCCCGACGCTAATGTGATGCCCACATATGCATTTCTCTGTTCAGTACTAAAGCTCCATGATCGAGAATTTAACCACTTGTGAAATCGTCAGGACGTCCCGATTTGCAAAAATTTACACTCACGAAATATATGGCTCATATGATATACAACAAACATGGTGTGTCTTTATGTGCATTTTACACTGATGTTTTACAACAGCTGCTCATGTGACTGCATCTGGTTTGATAGGTTTAGCTTTAGCTGTTATTCTAAACACATATGTACAATGCCATACGCAATGCATTTTAAGTTTGATGGAGAGAGCCCTGTTCACTAGATTAAGAACCTGTTGTGATGTGAAACAGAGTACATCTGTTGAGGCATACTGTAAAAGTGGAAATTTTTGCAGTGTTGAAATTTTCATGCATTTCGCACAACCAGAAACTAGCGCGAAAATAAAAGCATGTGAATATTTTTGCTTGCCATATGTTCCAGTAGTTGAGGTCTTGATTCCGCAGAATTAAAAACATGCAAAACTCTTCTTACCCGGCTGAGCAAGAAACAATTAGATGAGCGAAAATATCCACTTTTACAGCAGCATGATAATACCTGATGAGAATCTAGACTACTTTTTGTGTGCCTTCCATCCTCTGTCTCTTTCTTTGTCTCTCTCTCTCTCTGTCTCTCTCTCTCTCTCAGAGTTTTCATCTAGACTGTCTGACTAGAATGACATTTTTTTAAATTGTTGTTTTATTGTGATTCAAGATCATACTATTGTGAGCAATGTTTAGATACTATATCAATATGTGTTTTCTGCAGTGCATTTATTCAGTGATGTATTTCTTGTACAATTATTAAAGATTTTAATCTTCACTGTGTTTTGCCTTTGCATATTTGAAGAACATTTTATATGTTGTAGTGTATTTATTACTGTACATGTAGTAGGGTTTTACTCTTCGGTGATACCCATTATAAACACTTGCAGTAAATGTTGAACTCTTCAACTAATGTTTGATTTTCAAGTGAGATTATAGTGCATTGTTATTGTTCAATGTGTGCTGTCATGCTATTTGAATTTGATACATTTGTTTGTCTAATCATGTTTAATTTGAATGATGACTGTGGGAAAGAAACCAGTGTGAAACTTTTGTATCTAGTTATTGGTTGTTACTCATAAGTTACCGTGGCAGCATTGAAGTATTTTAAAACAAAAATATATTCTAGGTCATCACCCAGTTCTGGCATTAATCATATACCATTCATGTGGTATATTGTGTTGTGCTTTTATTTCCACAAAATTTGAAAGTTGACTGATACTAACTGTATTTGCAAAATTGAAATACAAAAATGGTGACACGACATTTGCTCCTGCGACAATTGCTCCGGTCTTATTTTCTCCAAGGACTTAGGGTTAGGGTTAGGGTTGTGATAGGGTTTCAGGTTTATTTTGATGTGAGGATTAGGATTAGGGTGAGGGTTATGTGTTTGAGTAGGTTTTATGTTGGGCTTAGCCTACAGATATTTCATGGGAGCAATTATCGCAGGAGCAAATGTCATGGAACCACAAAAATATCACCTCCCATGACACAATTTCTTTGCATAAACAGAAGTCTTGAGGGTAGGAAATCGCTTGAGTGTCTTCTTGAAAAGGGACTGTATATTTCTTTTTCCTTCAATTATTGTGGTTCTTGAATCGTAAATTCCACCAATTGTGTATAAATTGTGTTATCAATCTCAGTTTGGGAAAATATAATACTTGCAAAATATATGTCTTACACATACAAGCGGAGAGATGCACTCTTATTGCAAGACGCTTAAGATGTAAATAATTATCAGAGCTGAAATTGATTTTCATGTGCCAAGTAGTTTATTTTTGTGAACCTGTGTCTTGCTTTCTCCGTGTATGGAATTTGATAAGGTATTGCCCTTTACCAATGATGTCATTGGTAATGTGGCATATGAATACCATATTATGTGGTTTGAAAATGAGTCGATGCAGTGTAAGTGTATTTGAAAACAAAAATGTTGGAATCTCAGCAAACATGATTCATATCTTGCGCAAACCAGTTTGTGGTAAGTTTTCACACTTATCTGTAGTGCCTTCACTTTTTTGTTTTATTTTGTTTTTGTGTGATTTTATTCTTCATTATTATTTTTTTTTTTTTTCATGGTGATGGGATCAGTTATGTCATGATTTGCTGTAGCCTTTTGTCAAGGCCCTCTCGCTGTAATGGGCGAGCGAAGCGAGCCCAGCCGAGCGCGCCAGCGCGAGGGCCTTTTGAGATCTGCTTTACACATTATTATTCATGAACGTGAACCCTTCTGAATACTCATTTTAACGGGTTCCGGTCAACCAATGGGGTGGCGCGCTCCCCGCATCCTCAGCCTCGGTGTTGTCACGCCTGTTCGCATGCATCACTGACCGCCCGCGGAGGTCTGCCACAGAACTCTACACACTCTGTGTGTATAGAGTTCTGTGAGGTCTGCGGCGTGCATTCGCTCTATTCAAATCGGGTTCGAGCAGACAGACACGCTGATTGGTCGTCGACTTTTGCTTCCAAAATCGGGGAGCAAAAGTCGGTAATTTAAAGGGCTAACAAAAGGATGCGAAGCAGATCTCAAAAGGCCCTCGCGCAACCCCACTCAGCTGGGCTCTCTTTACCATACAGCGAGAGGGCCTTGACAAAAGGCTAGATTTGCTGTGGCTTGAAGGCAAAGGGAGTGTCTCACTGAAAAGTCATTGTACCAAGAAATATATCAGTTCTAATGTACACATCATCACTTTATGAACGGTGTTGAAATGTATCGTTAAATCAGTGTCTTTGTTTTGTGTACTTGTGCTTGTTATATATCATGTCCTTGTATTTTCAACAAGAACGTAACACTCTACAGGCATTTACAGCTGCCATACTTTTGGATATATGGATGCATGCATATATTCACTTTGTATTAGAGACCATTGAAAATCTACACTTTGTAAATTCACAGTGATTTATGCTTTGAAACCCATCAAGACTCATAAACCTTATTTTCTGTGGTTCAGTGTTGTATCTCTGTATTAGAGTTGTTACTATTTATAGTTAGTATTTCACGAGGTAGAGTAAAATTATTGCCTTTCATATTAGAAATATTTTATATTTGTATTACAAATGTTCAATTGCACAATTTTCAAAATCCTCTCAATTGCTAAGTTTTTTTTCTTCAAATGACTGATTCTTCAATTGACAATACATATCCTCAGAATATTAAAGTTCTTCTCTCTCTCAAATTAGCAAATTTTGCAACTTCCATCTCTCGAAAGAAGATATGTAGTAAATGTCAAAGATGCTAATTTTAATACTGATGGCAAAATTATAATTTCTGTAGCAATTAAGTTTCCCAAGAGCGTAATGGGTGAGAGCTGAGCATGTAAATGAAAGGTTTCCTATTCAACCAAAGTGCATGATAATTTCATCAACATCTTTTGAATGCATGCCACCTCTAGCTATACTCACTCTACACTGCTTGTGAAAAGTTAGCCTCTCATTCTCATATCATTCCCACAAGCATCTCCGGTATTCATGCACATACACATATCATTCCCTCAGAGCTTGTAGAGGAATTTCATTTCCAGACAAATATCTCCTACTCTAGTTTGCTGTTGTTATATTTGAGAGGAGAACCGTTTTCAGAGTCCTTGAAAATGATCTCAACATAAAGTGCATGATAAAGTTGAGCATGCTCGTACATTGAATGATGCATTTCAAGATTAGAATTCCTTTTCCATAACAAGGGATGAAAATTCACCTGATGAGACATAATCCTGACTTTTACTTGCAGGGACCCCATCTCTCTTTTGAGTCATCAATCTCTTTTCTTGTGGTACTGTTCATATTTTATAATGTAAACTTTTTGTCCCCTTTGCCTTCATGATATCTGTCTGTGTAGGTGACAGAGTGTTATTCACCGAGTCTCCCTCAGTGCCTGGAGTGCCCATTGTCTACAGAACACCGGAGGAGAGGAGTCTTAACCCTGACAGACTCAATCTTGACAGGTAAGGTTACCACCTCACATGTCTCATCAATTTGTGATAGAATACCTGCTGATGTCCAACCAGAGATAATCCCCAAGCAATGTGCATATTTGTGGCAGAAAAATAGTGTGTTTTGTGCTAAGCTGTGATATATGGGTGGGGGAGGGGCGGAGGGGAGAGGTGGAAGAACAAGAGGGATCACATCGGGAGTAACTGCCCCATCTTTCTTCTAGGGTGTTAGAGCTTCTTCTTTTTTCTTTTTTTTCTGAGCCCTTCCCTGATACTTCTGATACTGTAGGCAGAGATTGATGGTATGTAATGTCCATAGCGGGGAGGACCAGTGAGTAGTACTTCCGTCTTGGGATGTGTGTGGAGTGCCTTGCCCCTACTAGCATGTTGACACCGGTATCTCTGCAGTGCCTTCCCAATTGGCAATCCCCGCAGACTGATGCTGATGTACCATTCAAGGTGTGCAAGATTAGTGAGTAATACTTGTGTTATGGGGTGTGTCGGGAGTCCCATTGCCCTACCAGCAATGACACCGGTATCTCTGTGATGCCTTTCCAGAATCAGTGAGTAACATTTGTGTGTTATGCGTTGTGTCGGGAGCCCTGTCTCCCTACCAGCATATTAACACTGGTATCTCTCTGTCTCTGATGCCTTCCCTGACCCACCTTACAGGAGGAGGCTGACAGTGTGTCCCATCCTAGAGGGTGAGGACCACCTCCGGCTGCTCAACTTTCAGCACAACGGCATCCGCAGGATCGAGCGTCTGGCCACGCTGCGACGCCTCATCTTTCTAGATCTCTATGACAACCACATCGAGGCCATCTCTGGCCTGGAGACTCTGAGATCCCTAAGGGTCCTCATGCTGGGGAAGAACAGGTAGGCAGGGGTCAATATGACCAGGAATGATGCAAGAGCATGACCCTTTAACTCCTTTTTATGCATGTATTAATGGTAGTAGATCGTATGTAACCTGCAAATGTCAGTGCCAAAAAGCTTTTCAGATACATGTATGCACACTCAAACACATATCTTAGAGTACATTTAGATAAATGCAATCTGAAACATTTTCAGAAGCAAAAGGTCTTTCTGTGCATTTCCCTTGCTGAGAGTCCCACTTGTGTAATCACCACCTAGTCAAAAGAGGAAAAAGAGTATCAAGTGATACTTTTCAAATGATGTGATGTTCCGTCCTTCGGATGGTAACCTGTTTGATTAGGACAGGTCGTGTTTTATGCTTATTTCATATTTTACGACACAGAATTCAAAAGATTGAGAATCTACAGAACCTGGCTAAGCTGGATGTGCTGGATCTCCATGGCAACCGCATCACCAAGGTGGAGAATCTAGACCACCTGCAGGAGCTGCGTGTCTTGAATCTGGCAGGCAATGAGATCTGCACTGTGGAAAACCTGTGCGGCATGGATTCCCTGACGGAGCTCAACCTTAGACGGAATAAGATCTCATCTGTGGTATGTCTTATTTCCCATTCAGATCAGGTTATTTTATTTCATCAGGTGCATACAGAGAACTTCTTCAATGTGAAATCACCCTTTGATTAATTCCCATTGAAACACTGATGAAAACTAGAGCTAAAGGTACCTTTCTCACCACCTGGTTAATACCAATTATTCATTTGTGACTGTGGTGTAAAAAGTTCTCCAAGTGAGACATTCCAAAGAATTTGTGCAAAGTTATTCAGAAGGTTTCATGGGTCCATAGATGAGTGAATGTACATTTCCTAGATTGTGACATTCTACAAAATAGGAAGATTTTACTGCTGTTTTGCTTTCTTTTTGTTGTTTTTTGGTTCTTGTTGTTTTTTGTCTTATTTCATGTTCCATGAAGAGGAGTATATTCATGTTAGTAGGAGGACCCACTGTACTTGCACTTCTCTTCAAAATCATTTTGATGCCCGTTTGAAGAAAGGTCTTGAATATGTCTTTATATTTCAACAGACTGATGTAGATACATTACCCAGTCTGCAGAGACTCTTTCTGAGCTTCAACCTCATCACAAGGTATGTCCTGGATTTCACAGATAATGCACACTTGTAACACAATAAGCACATTGATTTGAGGAACTAGCATTCGTATGTGCAGTAACAAGATTGATGTGTTGTGTCAATACTGTAAAAGTGGATATTTGTGCGTTGGTAATTTTTTGTGCTCGACCGGTTTAATGAATTTTATGTGTCTTTAATTTTGCGGAATCAAGACATTAAGTACTGGAACATATGGCAAACAAAAATAGTCACATGCTTTATTTTTTGCTAGTTTCTGGTTACACGAAATGTGCTCAAATTTCCACACCTTGTAAATTTCCACTTTTACAGAACTGTATTTTCATTCTTGATTGCTTTGTTCAGAGAGGCAATTTGTGTGTGTGTGTGTGTTTGTGTGTGACTCTACCTGGTGTACTCCTATTTCAAAATCATTACATTGGTTACCAATCGAATGGGGCGTTGAATTCAAAATCTTGCATTCTGTTTTTCATTGTGTACAAGGTTCTGCCCCTCAATATAATGCATTATTCGTAAACATATACAGTGGACTCCCGTAATAACGAAGTCCTCGGGACTGCCAGTTTTCTTTCGATATATAACGAAATTTCTTTATAACCGAACAAATAAACAATAGAAATACATAGAGCGGATAATGTTGCGGCCTGAATTTTTACTTCGTTGTAACTGGAATTTCATTATAACCATGTTCGTTATAATGGGAGTGCACTGTACCACCCTGTCTAGTCACTTTGGTCAGCAGACTCTGGTATACTTGTGGTCCCTGCATATAGTAAGTTTTTTTGGGCGGGGGCCTTTGAACATGCGTAGTCATTACTGTGGAATTCATCGCCATCTCATGTAGGAATTGCGGTATCAAAAGAGTCATATTTGAAAGTGACTTGAAAACTTACTTGTTTTGTAATTTTTTGACTTTTCCTATTTCTTTATATTATCTCTATCCTTGCCCCTTTACCATTTCATTTCATTCAATAAATTTAGCCCAATATGAGTTGCAACTATGATTAATCTTCTTATCATTATAATCTTGTACTGCGTTAGTAATACATTGTGTGTGTCGCTATTCATTTATTCATATTTTTATTCACTGTTAAGTTTTGATGACGTGGCGTGCCTTTCGGACTCAACATCCCTGACGGAGGTCTCACTGGATGGCAACCCATTTTGTCAAGACATGTCTTACAAACCGACCGTGATACGCAATATGAACTACCTCAAGCAGCTGGATATGAAGAAGATCACAGTGAGTGAAGATGTTTTATGTTGAGAGCCACTTCTTCTCCATACTGGGAACAGGACGTGAACTAAACAAAGCAAATTTAACCACTGTGTATACAATGCATTTTTCTATGCTTCCATGTGTATCATGCAGAAGTGATGTATGCTGCTGAGCTTTGATAGGATGACATTGATCGGTTGACCAAGACGTTTTCTCAGTGGTAATGTCAGTACAGATTGTTTGATGCCAAGAATGAGAGATATTTTCACAAGGGGGGGGGGGGGGGGGGGTTAGGAGTGGGAAGTAAGAGATGAAAAACAATGAGGTGGTAGTAAAGTAGAGGAAAAACTTGCTCTTAGAGTAATTAGAAATGATACTAATTACTTTTGAACAGATTTAGATGAATGTGGAATGAGCTGGAATGACCATGTATGGTCTGTCAATAACAGTAACATTAATGCAAGCTATTATAGAAAAATGTGTCTGCATGATAGCACAGCAAAGGTTCTACTCTAATCTGGAGCATCATGATACAAGTAAGCCATGACTTACAAGATTTCTCTTTGAACCCCAGGAGGAGGAGAGGAAGGCGGCGATGGCAGTCATTAAGAAGGAGGAGCAGAAGAAAAGGGAACTGAACAGGATTGCAGTTCTCAGGGTGAGTTGGTGCTTTTGCTTCATGGCTTGTATTCTTTAAAAGTCTTCCCATCAGTATGTCACACTGAGGATGTATTCCCTGTTTCAGTCATAAATCTCAAATATGAACTCAAACTCAAAGATATGTGTAGGTCTAGCTAGGTTTCTCCATATTTGTACTTAATTATGACACATATGGTTAACAAAAGACAGAAAAAAAAAACCGAGATGTCAGTCAGTCTTTAGTCACATTGTAAAGAAGTAAGAGAAATGTCCTGTAATAAATTTTCCAAAAATAAATAACACAATAGCATAATAATGGACTGTGATGTCGATAATGCCTTAATGTACTACTTAAGAACCTGGGTTGTCATGTGTCTGAATTATTAAGTGCAAAGGCAAATGTCTGTTAACAATGTTTTCTGCAAAAAAAAAAAAAAAAAAAAAAAAAAAATCCCAAAGAGCAAATTGTCAAGAATGTTTGTGGGATTACCTTCAGTAAACTGACCATAAAAAATGTCCTGTGTCTCTCTGACATTGTCCAGGAAAAGCGAAGGCTTGCCATCAAGAATGCAGCCAGGCAGTGGGAGGCTTCGAAGAGCACAGCCATGGCCAAGACCTCTCGTCTTCAGCCAAGGCCCATCTATGGTGGAGGAGAGAGGGGCGGGGAGAGTGACCCCACCACGCCCATTGACAGCAGACCCGGGTGAGGCCACCACCAGTGTAGGCGTAAAGACAAGACAGATGATACAAAGAAAACTAACATAACTTCAGTAATTTTATATTCACATAGCTATAGTGTATCTCATATTATCACCTGCATGCAAATGATTTCATACAAAGTTTGCTCAGAACAAGCTATGTTAAAAAAATACTAAAAGCAATGTAGGATATGAGATAGGACTTGATACTTGTGGGATTGACTGAATATGTTGATGTATTTATGAACAACATGCCCTAGAACACAAGACTTCCTGAAACATTCTTCATCATATTGGAAATAGCATGTTATGTACTTGTAATAGATGTTTATTCTGTGGGTCATATCTCTCAGAAACACAGCAGTCAATCAGTTTACAATTAGGTCATGATTCAGTATCATTCAGTGATGAAGAAAATGCAGAAAGAGTTCTGGAAGCATTTATTTCAGTCTAGTAGTAATCCTGATGTGTAATGGAATCATTTTTTCCTTCCTTCCTTTTTTCCCCAAAGGTCAAGTGAGGCAGGGTCAGAGAGAGTTCATTCTGTTGACCTCTTGGAGGATGAAAGGAACTCATCACGACCTTCGACCCGGTCAGATTCCAGGACCAGAAAAGCTCCAACTCCAGATCTGTTGGCCAAGTGAGTGCCTCCTTTAACCCAATGAGGACAGTTTGATTTTGCTACAACATGCATTTCCCATAGACGCTTGCCCGAGAATACTCGGGACTCGTCCTCAACGGGTTAATCAGTCAGAAGTATATATATGTTTTTTGTTATATCCTTCAGTAGTGAAATCCTGTATGCTGACAGGGCTACATAGCATGATCTGACCAAACATAGCATTGCTATGTTGAAGACAAAATGCTGATTGAGAAAAATGTGCTATACCGTGACATCCAATTCATGGTGTATTCATCGATAGCGTGCGTAAAGTGTTATCTGTTGAATCGGGCTCATATACTGCTCTGTATAATCACATCCACTTTGTGTGGTACACTGCATGATTGTCTGAGCTGCAATATGTAAACAAACAACAAAGCAAGAGGAATATTTATTGTAAGCAAAAACGTTTAGAAATTTTATTTCAAAAGATATGTTTGAGGATGTAAACATATAACATGTATCATTTCAAGCCTGTAGTAAAATGATTGATTCCTTGGTGATACAAATTGCACTATATTCCTCAGGGCTGTGCCCCTCGGAGAATGTAAAAATTGAGGAAAATTGGACAATCCACTCAAAAGCTATGAATGTTTAAAGTATCAGTACTACCATCGTGGATGAGAAGACTACAACAGTATGTGACATCATTATAGGATGATGATATAAGGAAAATATAAAGAGAATTCCACAAATTTGATTAAAAAAAAAAAAAGTACACATTCCCTTGACTTATTACTGACACATGTTGATGGTAATATTGTTCCCACTGTTTTCTGAAAGAGGCAAGTTAGGTGCTCTTTCATTTTGCTATAAATATAGAAATATGATGAATTCTATATTCTATTTTCTTTATATCATTGTCCTCCAGTGACGTCACAAACTGTAGTAGTCTTCTCATCCAGCAGTAGCGGCACTTAAACTTTAAAAATTCATAACTGTTGGATGGATCGTCCAATTTTCCCCAAACTGTCGTTGATGTATTCTACTGATATTACTGCATTCACTCAATCCACACATTTATTTGTGCGAACTTGTCCTTCCTCCTTTTCTCTCAATTTGGCAAGTTTTCATGTTTTTGCCCTGTTTCTCTACAGATTTATTGATATTCCCCACTTCCATCTCATCTATCACCAATCAAGATACACAGTAGAATTTGAGTTGCCAATATGAGGACCAGACAATAATGTCTGCAGCAAAATTTCCCCTGGGCTTGATAGGTGAAGAGTTGCAAGCTGTTTCATCCAATCAGAGCATATGATGCAAACTATTGTCTTCTTTCCCGTTACCAGCATCACTGATGAAGTCTGTCACCTGGCCGAGCTGGAAGGGGACACGCTCCACCTGTATGGGCCGGGGTCCCTCGAGGCACTGGACAAGAACTGGGGCGTCCAGGCAGCTGGCTCCATAACCACCATCGCCATCAACTTCATCGACTTCAACCTCATCGCAAGGCACCTCCACAAGATCCGCATCAGGTTCCCAAATGTTTCGGTAGGGATGCACTGTCATTTAGGTTTCTCCAAATGTAGTGTCTCTGAACATCTCCAGAAAGTAGATATTAAACGTCTCATTGTAAATGTCCATTGGGATTCACAATATTCACTTTACGTGAAAGACAAATTCGAAACGAATGTATTTGAAGAATTTATTGTTATGATCAAGACACTAGCTTCTAGTTTATATGACAAGCCCATTCAAGCATTTTGTGATATCAAGTTGATACTGCCCTGTATACAAGGGGCAAGGATTTTCAGATTCAGATTGAAATTCAGATTCATCTGGTATGAACTGTGATGGAATATGGACATTTTGTTTCCATTTACATTTTTACAATAATAATACAATTAACAAATTACATGAGATTTACTTGTTGGTGTACATCTTTCTTATGTCCCGTCTAAATTCCTTTGAATTGCACTGTATATTGGAAGAACTCCTTCATAGGTGAAGTGTTGTTTTTTTGTTAATTTCAAGTGTCCTTTATATAGAGATGATGTGCAAATGGGTCAGTGTACAGTTCATAATCCAAATGAAATTACAATCTGCTTTCTTTATTTGTTTCAGTGTTGTTCCAAAACATTTGCAAGTGAATGATGCAGTATATGGAGACATAAGTGCTAAAGGAACTCTCACTTTCTTTCATTTAATTCTCTTCTCATATCTTTGTTGTTGTTTCCTGTACTCCTTATTTATTCTGTCTTTGGGTATTACATATGTGTTGTCTTTATTTTAAGTGTCTGATCAAAAATCAATTTTGATATTACCCAAATGGGCAAATGGGCAAGTGATCAGAACATTTATAAGAAAAGTGATAGACAATTGCCTTGCTGTTGCATTTACCCAACAGTAAGCATTGTTGCCCTTGCAGTTGGGCATGTGAGGTTTTTGTAGCACTCATCTTTTCTCTATCCTTTTTTGATGATATCTGCAGAATATCAACCTGGGCGAGTGCAATATTACCAACCTGGTCCAGCTGAATGCCCTTGCCTCCCTGCGGCGACTCGAGAGCCTGACTGTATCGGCCGAGGGCAACCCCATCACCAGCTACGTCCTCTGGAAGCATTATCTGCTCTACCGATTGGCACATCTCACTGTAAAGAAGATTAATGGACAGCCAGTGAGTCTGTTGAGAGTAGCATTTATCAATTTACAGATTTTAATGTTACAATTTAATCAATTTTCTTAACTCTAAAGGCAGCTTTAACCCCAATGTTATCCTTTCTTGAAAGAGAGCTTCGTACTGGGAACATTTTGTTTCATTTTTATAAAGGCTCCATGGATCAGGCTACATTTACACCAACAAATCAAGATCAACAATTAAAATAGAAAACCAAAATTTAAAAAAGTTGAAATTAGAAAACAAATTAAATTACTGAAATGTTTCCCTCTCATGATAGCCAAGACTAAAACAAAACTGTATTCACATCACTTAGATATTCATTTTTCATCGTCCAAATCAAATTTCATCATTGTGTTACATAACACATTCAGTTTTCCATAAGATTGAGCTTGTAGTGTGAGTTATAAGAGTACAAATGGTTTCACTGTAGTCGTCAATAGTGTTTTAAATTTTACCACTCTCGTCCCTAACCAAAAAAAAAAGGTACTCCCAACTGACCAGTTGCGAGCTGAGAAGTACTTTGGCACACTGTCCAAGCTAACAGCCGAGGAACTCTCCAACTCCCATCTCCAAGTGCTGCTGGGCGACACCCGGCGACGAGTCTCCCAGCCACTGACGGAGGCAGAGCTGAAGGCCAAGCGGCAGCTGGCGTCGGACCAACCCACGACAGCGGAGAATGCTGGGAAGGCTGGCCTAGTCTACCTTCCAGAAGAGAGTCTCAGCATTCTACAGCAGGTCAGTTGAGAACTTATTCTTTTAATATATTATCGTCACTTATTCTTTTTATAGCTGGTCACTTGTGATATATCCCTTTAATCTTTTATAATATTGATTTTCTTATCTGTTGCATTCTATTTCCATGTTATATATTTGTCTTTCTATCCATCCCTCCATCAATCTATCCTGTCACCCATTTGTCCATCTGTCTCTCTGTGTACCGTGTATGTATGTATGTATTTTGATATTTTATATTTACTTATCTATTTACCTGTCTATCTGTCTATATGTCTTGCTGTTTGTCTGTTGTTCAATCTGTCTATCTGTTGATGTATCATCTCATTCAGCCATTCATGTATTTCTCCAGTCATTCTCTACATTTGATATGTCCCATCAGGGGTATTATTAATCAGGTCTGTCGACAATTGGGCGAGGTCAAAAGTGAGAAATGAGTTCCATTGTAACAACAACTTTTTTTTTTGTATAAAGGTTCCTACCATTACAATAATAGGTTAGTTTTATAATATCATGTGATCAATATGAAAGGGAATTAGAGTCTTGAAGCCATAAAAACCTGTCATAAAATTTCAGTGTCAGACATGAAAACATAAAAAGGCCTGAGAAACTACCGAGAACTAAGAAGAACAACTAAAATGAAATGAAGAACACTTTCGATATGCCCAGGGAAACTCTAGATTAAGAGTTAATAGGTAAGAGCTGTTGCTTGGTGTTGGGCATTCTTTTTTTTTTCTTCTTCTTCTTCTTTTTTTCTTGGCAGTTTGTGTCATTTGAGTAATTGCAACATTGCCTTCCTGTAGACATGCTAATGGCAAGCGCTTTACGTATCCACATTATTTCATCAAATTTTTCGCTCTATGCACTTTAATGACAATATTCCTTGCTGCTGGTACCCCTTAGCAGATAGCAGTCTTGAAATTGTCTTTAAATCATGATCATGGTAGACTTTTAGTCATGCAGAGAATGCACAGAGTCAGGAGAGCATGCTCCAGTGGGAAGTTGGAGAAAAAAAACAACAACAAAGAAAGACGTGGCATGCACACATCTTTGTCATATGACAGCAGCACAAGAGATGATTTCAATTTAGTATATTCAGCTAAGAATGCTATGAAGTTGTTTCAGGACAGTGATGGCACATTTTGTTTGCACACTTAATGTGCACCAGCTGCATGCCTTGCTTGACATTTTGTAAGCTTCAGAACATGACTGAGTGCACTGCACCTACATTGTATTAGAGAAAGATGTCCAAATGGAGGATCACAACTGGACAATGAGATGTTCATTAGCAAAAGCAGATTACAGCTGATGCTTTTTTTTTTAATTGTCTTTTATCATTGTCTTGCTGTTTCCTGTGAAATACCATTGCATGTTTAATCTTCAAGGGAGATATTAAATGTGCTATAAACAAAAAATTTACTGTTAACCTGTAGAGGATGGTTTGATTTTGCTCCAACATGTACTTCCCATAGACGCTTGTCCGAGTATAGTCGGGACTCGTCCTCAACGGGTCAAAGCCAAAACATAGTTGTCGGAAGGGCTCAAAATTTCCACCATTTGGATCCTGCTTGCAATATCTCTAAATGGTCTACAAAGAGACAATACCTGACTGATGCAATTTGCCAGGATGATGAGTTGCTATGGAGTATTTTGAGATCAAAAATGTAGAATAATAGACAGTTCTGCAGGAATACATGAACTGTGTTTTGCTTAATGATCGCACAATCAAACCAATTTAATAAAGCAAGGTCAGTGGCAAAAACTACATGGAGGTGTCATTCTGGTGATATCTTTGCTTGATACGATAGGAGAGATTGTCCAAGACAGACATGGTCAGCAGCTACGTCCAGCAGCTGACCACTGAGGCCATCGAGGCGGACAGGAAGATGGTGAGGCTGGCCCAGGTCTGGTCCAGGATCTTCATCACCATGGTTTACAAGGCCCTGCTGGAGATGTCAGACGTGGAGAGCTACCAGCAGAGGGCCCTGAAAGCTTTCAAGAACAGCTGATGCTGCCATGCCCATCCATCTTGGCCCCCACCACCCACGTTTCTGTCTTGTGGAAACTTGGCAACTGCCTGGGCAGGGCCCATTTTTCATCGACAGATACGCCCCACTCATCCTGAAATATAGGCCTATAGTGGCAATGTGAGCAGAATGGTCTTACTTGCACCATTATTCATTCCATGGTTGGAAGCGCCCTAATGCCAGCTGCCTTAGGATATGCCTTCCAAGACATTTACAGGGTGTGTTTTATCTGCTTTATCTGGCTTTGCAGTTTGCTGCCCGTGTGCCAGAATGGAATTTGCACTGCAGTGGAAATACAAAGCAGTCTGCACAAAAGGATTGACACTTTCTCCAATGTGTGGGGAGTGCAATGCGAGTGCCAGAGCACAAGGCTACAAGTCAAAGTCCACAGTTGGTGTTAACGCCTGTTTCAGCTGATTTCATTGATTCATTATTATGACAGCGTAATAAGATGACAGGTTGTTATAAGATATGTAGTGATTGCTCCCTTGTTAACAGTTTTGATGCTAAAGAATGCTCCCTTTCAAGACCATGTTTTAAGAAGCACTAAGGTCATGACGTACCATTGAAGTGAGTGATATCCTACTTGAAGCTCATTTGACTACACATTTAGTCATCTCAGCATTGACACCATGTAGTCGGAGGAAGTAAAATGTCAATTACTTGAACTGTGTTATGCCACTGATGCATAAGTTTGGGAATTATGAATTCAGATTTGTCTGTATCCTGAGTTCTTTCATTTAATATTTCAATTGGTCATTTGATGTGTAAACTATGCAGATTGTTGGTCAGGGTACAGCAGTCAATTGTAATGATGACCTATAGCCAGTCATTAAGTTTCAGCAGACCCTTGATACGCATTCATGCTGCAAGCTTGAGATAGGGGAATAGTCTGATGATGCTTAGGTATATGCAATCTTTAAGGAAGAAGAAGCAATTGGTTCCACATTAACAGCAAACAGATACTACTTGTGGCTTTGGAAGGTTACATCATGTAAATTATCTGAGAAAATTCTGTTCATAAATTGTGGTATTAGTTTGTTGGTATCTGCTTTCTGGGTAAAGAATATAAAGCAAAACAGAAATTATTGTTGTTTTTTATATGAATCATCCCAAATTATTTTCATGTTGAATTGATTTAGCACATAATATATGAAATCACTCATTTACCTTTGCTGTCCAATTCTTGTTTGAAAAAAAAAAAATGGCAAAAAATGAATTATATGGAGAATGCATAGTGTGCAGCAAAGGAAAGTGACTGCTATAACTGCACATGTTTGTCCCAGGCTAAGGTAAGATATCATTTAGTTGATTGACATGCGGTCATGAAATGTGTCACATCTGTGAGCCAAGCTGTCAAGTCACTGAAATGGCTGCATCTGATGGAAATGACATGCGTCAGTTGTCTTTGATGATGCCATCTGAACGGCTATTTCAGATTTCCTGGAAAGGTGCTGTGTACCAGAGCGCAGGGCAACAATCGCCGAGTTGATACAAGTAAAATTAATGTATGATTTGCAGCTTTTTGCATGCCATTAGACAATTTTCAATACGCATCAAATGCTATATGTGCAATTAATTTCTTCTCTTTTATTTCAAATTGGTTGGAAAGGGGTTGGGAGAAGAGCGGATTATAACCCAATTTTCAAATCGTATGCAGCAAATATGCGATTACTCTTAAGCATTTTTGCATCCTTTGCAAGTTTCTGAATCTAACTTTTAAATCTCCTTTGTTTTGAAAGGAGACGTAGTGCCAATGTTTTGCAATATTTCAAGATCTAAAAGCACTTTCTTGAGTGGAAATCCGTCCCAAATTGCTCAATCCTTTTAACCACATGCCTTTTCTTCTGTCTTTCTGTGTACAATAAGTTTTCTGCTGCCAATATGTCTGCGATGTACACTGTACGTACATCAACAACTTAATACTAATCACTTTGAGACCTGAAAATTAATCGCTTGAAGTTGCAATATAGCACAGCATATTAGTTGATCAAATTGTATGATGTTCATTTTTTTCTTTGATGAAATTTGTACGAGTGATGTGTAATGTTACACACAGTTGAAAGTGATATGGCTTGTCCAAGAGTTGTTAAATTTTGACTGTCATCATTTTTACATGGCACTTCAGAAAATGACACAAAATACATTTATTGTGAGAAATAAAAAAAGAGAGAATATAGGCAGATGTGTTGAAATAATTAAGCGATGCCTACAATATATTGTCCGTCTTCTAGTCTTTGATTGTCTACATCCCGCAGTGTTAATGTGGCAGTCTGTTTCCTATCACCAGCAGTAGAGTGGTAATATGCTTCTTTACTGTTACCATCTTTTTCCCCAACTAAACTGGTAGACTGTGCAGAGGAATACCCTACCAGCATATCAGTAGCAATATTTCTTGAAGGAGAGTCTCTTATTCTCTATAGCCAGTGTCAGACAGTCCACTGTGCTGAACTCGAGTTCCTGCATTGCAAAATGTGTTCATCCGTATCAGCAAACAATAAAGAGTGCAAGAATGTCAATACACCAGGTAGTGTGCAATATGTGTGTATCTTTGTGTACCTGCAAAATTCCATGTGCTCTTCACCCCCCCCCCCCCATTGCCTCCACCCCCACAGGTTTTCATACTTAAATATAGAAAAAAAAGGAAAAGTACAATGAGTCAGATCCAAAGGGACATGTACCTATTTAGAGTTACGATGGTTCAGATCTTCTGCATTCTTGTGTAATGTTTCCTGTTTTGTGTAATATTTAACTTGAGGTAACAAGTGTCTTTTTCCAGAGCTGGTTATTATTATGATGGCCATGTAGTCATGTCCTACTAGGGACATACTTCCATCACAAAGAAGGACATAAAAAAAATCTCTGTCTGTCTGTCTGTCTGTCTGTCAGTCTGTCTGTCTGTCTCTCTCTTCCTATGAAGAGTGTGATCGCAAAATGAGTGAACTCCATTCTTGTCAGTTTGAGATGATTGCGATTAAACCTACCAAGAAGAGAAAATGATAAGGAAATATGGGATATTTTTGTCATAACTTCAAGAATATTCCTTTATATATTACAAGTGAGATATCATGTTTTATTTTGCTCTCTCTGACGATGGACACACTTTGAAATGTTTAAAAATGGCGCTTACCCCATTTGCAATCAAACTCTTCACATACAAACATGAAACGTGTGTCAAGATTGCAAAGAGGTCTGTGCCAGTGCCACTTTGGCCCACATTAATAATGTGCATTGAAACATTAAGGAAATGCAAACAGTTATAAAAGATTTGTTGGATCATACGACTAGAGATACAGTAAATGGCCCCTAAGTTTGTAACTGTTAGGCACGCAAGGAGATTGTGGTCCTTTGTATGTGTATTTACAATTTTCCTACAGACCATTTCGTGCCAGAATTGCTCAGTCACACAACAATGTACACTTGTATACTCTTGACATTCATCACGAACTATATTTGATTGAAGACCCAATATCAGAACTTTTTCAGAGACTCTTTTCACTTCAATCAAATCTGTTCGTATAGAGATGAAATTAGCTTGATTCAGTCTTGTAGAAAACAGTGACATAAGTTACTCTTCAAGAAAGTTTACAAGATAAGATATTCTTTGCTGACATTATCACATAATAATGATAATGATAACAACAGCAGCAATAATAATAATAATGATAATGATAATAATAATAATAATAATAATAATAATAATAATAATAATAATAATAATAATAATAATAATAATAATAATAATCATAATCATCATCATCATCATCATCATCATCATCATCATCATCATCATCATCATCATCATTATAATAATAATAATAATAATAACAATGATAATATGTTTATAATTACAATGTATTAGTTATTATTGTAATTAGTAGCAGTATTGTTGTCAGTGTTATCAGCATCACCATCATCATTCTCATTATTATTATGCTGTATTTGGTACTTCATAAATCATACACGGACATTCACAATGAAAACCCATGCACATAAAAGTATTTTTGCATGGTTGCTTATATGCATCAGTCTGGGCTCCTAGGGTATGTTATCATATTAATGGCAAAATCACAGCAATTATTTGTGTAAAATAGACTAAAACATATGAGCCATGCATGACATGCCCAACCTGAAAATTGATGCCAACTGAGTTGCCCCACTTCAGCAATACCCTCATTGTAAGTGCTCGATTCAGAAGCATTAATCACATGTTTGTGTGGGTGTGTCTGGGCTTTCAAGTACAACCATGTCTCAATGCAAAAAGCCATATTGATGGAAATGGTAGGATCAGAGATCAAAGAATTAACCCGCAACAGCTGAAGATAAGCAGCCTTTTTAAATTTTTCTACATGTTTATCAATGTGTATACCACATCAACTATATTATTGTATGACAAGAAAACACTTGTATGCACAATTTTTACATGTTCAATAGTTGGGAAGTTCATATGTAGGTCATATATAATGTTTACTTTACCAGAGGGAAGATATACTTGAATGAGCAACTTTTGTCTGAAGGAACAACATAGGTATCAAAAACATGCACACACCCACACACACATACAAAATGTAGAAAAAAATACACTTGACGTGTCAAAATATCAAACTTTGCCTTGATATACATTCCCATTAAGAGATGCTGTCCGAAAACATTCACAATTCAGGCAAGGTAGCTCTCTCTGTTAATTTTCATTATCATTAACATCGTACATTTTGAATTTCACCATGACTTTTTTATTCTGAAGTCCTCCATGTAAATTTGATCAGAATCCTTCAGAAAACGAAAGTGTCATATTCTTCAATTATTGAATCAATGAGAAACATGCATGAATTTGAATACATAATGTCACTGGTGCATATTTTTCACATCATGGTTTAACTCTACTTCCTGGGGGTTGAATAAAAAAAGCAGTACATAGTATTAAGTTGAGCTATCCAACCTAAAATTCAAAGATTCATTGTGGAGATTTATGTCAAAACTTTTATCGTAAATTGTAAGTCTGAAGTAAATGTATCATTTAAACTTAAGCAACTTTCCTGCAGCATCTGTAAATACACACATAATGTACTATTGTATACTCAACTTCTGAGTGGGCAATACAGGAAAGGTTTTGGTTGTTCATGTGAGAACATATTATTGTGAATTCATTAAATCAATAATACATTTTATATCCTTAAGGCAGTGGCGGATCCAGGCAGGGGTGCACCAGGCGCACGCCCCCTTTATTTTTTGTGAAAACAAAATAAATAAAAAGAAAAAATGGGGGGTGGGGTGTGTGCCCCCCCCCCCCTTATAATTTTTGTTAAGGTGCCGCCCCCTCTTTATGGAATTCCTGGATCTGCCCCTGCTGAAGGTATGTTGGAAGGGTCTCAAATTACGAAGGAAGACCTGAAAATCTGTCGGTCTCTCGCCCCACGTCCATTAATTGCCATCCTAGAACATGGTCAGAAAATGAGTTGGTCTCTGCTGGTCACTTCCGTTGCTCTTTCCTGGACTGCATGGTTTTCACATCATTCACAAGGATGTCATTGATGGCCACCCACTAATGCAGGTGCACAAAATAATTAGCCAAGCTGTGTGGGTAGTCCTACGGGTTTCATTCTTATCGGTTCTCACTGCTTAACCCTTTCACAACCAGTCCAGTGGATATTATTAAATGGGCTTTAGAATCTCTGCAATCTAATTGGTCAATTGTCATTCATTGATTTTTACTGATCCACAGTGAGCCACGCGTCCGGTAAAATCCGAACGTAATGGCTCAAGTCTTGTATATTGTTGTTGTTGTAACAGACGCATGATGGGGAAAATGGTTGTATTTCCAAGAATTTACGGGCCCATTTTATGACACAAATGATGCACAGGCCAGTTTTGTGGATCAGTGAGAATTGGATGTTCTCGTTTAACTTTGGTAACAGTCTAAAACCCACTCGCTGCGCTCGTGGGTTTAAACAGGTCCAAAGTTAAACTTGCACATCCAATTCTCACTGATCCATTCTGACCTGTGCATCATTTGTATACCAGTACTGTACTGATGGTATCCCAGGGGTATCAAGAAAAAAAAAACATAAACAAAAACAAAATTATTATATAACTCTCATTCTTTAAAATGCAATTTCATCCAACATTCAGTGGACCCTATTGAATCAAGTGAACTAAAAAAAATCATAATTACAGTAAAGATTTATTCAATTTAGTACAGTGGAACCTCATTGCAACAAGTTTAGACATAGCAAAATACCTGTAAAACGAGGTAGTTGTACTTACGCAGGTCCCATTCATTCATACATGTATTCTTTTGTTTTTATCCCTGATATGACGAGATACCCAAATAACAAAAAAAAAATTTCAGTGGTCCCAAACAGCTCATTAACAGCCCTTCCCGCTACCAACAAAAGGAAAATTATGGAATTTTCAAGTTTCATGATTTAGCAAATCTCTGGCTGACCTACACACAAACCTTCATTTGATATGAAATCAAATGAAAAACTTGTATCTTTCACATGTTGGGAACTATTTATATTTCACTCATTTGGACTGGAAACTAGAAAAATACACTTTATTGCCTTTAGAGGCTGGTCCTGAGGCAAAAAAAAAAAAAAAAAAAAGTAATCCTAGACAGGTTGATGTTGATTTTGTTACTATTACAAACTGTACTTCAGTGTCATGACTTGTATAAATTACAAGTACATAGGAATATACAGTATCTTTTACTAGCTCAATGCTCACTCATATTCCTCAGTCCTGTGCACATACACACATACATACACAAGTGCACTCATAAACTTTCTTCATAGCCTTTGTAGGAATTGCATTCACTAATCTGGAAATCATTAACATGTTTTTGTTTTTTGTTTTTTTTTCATAGAGAATTTAAAAAAAGATAGATACAGAAATGTGTCTGTACTCAATTTAGCTGCACTAAATCTCCCTATCCCATATACATATAACTGTATAAACTCAAACTGCAGAGGTGCTATTTGATTTCCATAACAGTGTGTTGACAATGCTGTGCCAGTGAACAGCAAGAGCTGTATGTGATCCTACACAGAAGATACGAAGCACTGTATTTGACCCGCAATCTACCATTGTATTGTAGATTTTCTCAGTAATTGCTATGTGTTTGGAAAATTAATATCAAATCATAAGCTCTGAAAATGTATTTCTATTTTGAGGTGACAATATTTTAGTCATGATAAAAAGGGAAGAAATTAGATGCAATCACTTCATATAAATGTATGCTCTGCCCATGCCTGCTGCACAGTATCTCTATTTTGCTGTTAACTGCACAAGTGAACACCAAAAGTGTGACCCTGCTTGCCCTCCACATGTTGTGCCCGGGTATGTAAGATATCTTCATTCATTTGTGCATAGCATGCAATGTATGATATGGTCTGCATATGGACCCAACCACTAGCGATAAAATGTTTACATTCACATGCGATAGGGAGAATTGCATTCCTTACCCACTCGTCTTCATAAGAATTGCATTCATATGAAGAAAATCATTCACAAGTTTACTGTTGTTATTCATTAATAAAATGATGAAATAATGAAATGATATCATACACAACAACAACACACATACACAAATGCACACGCTGGTCAGGAGAAAGACAGTACTCGAAAAACCCAATTCCACAGACAGCAACAATTTTTTGGTTTCCCACAAATAGTTTAATTACTTCATACAAAGCACTCACTTCTTCAAATAATTCTCCCCATGTGAATAATCTCCTGAAAAATAAGAAATGAAGCTGAAAAGAGAGACACACATAGTCCCCTCCCGTTATACCGTTTTACCAGGCTACAACATATTTGTCAAATAATTTCATCAAGTAACAATCAGAGAGCTGGGAGAAAAGGCGCAAGAAGTTATCAAGTCCTACAGTAAACACTGATTTTCTCAAATGTAAGATTGAGTATGATATCAGTTAGCATACCCCTATGTTAGCGTCTTAACATTCCATACTTGATTTTCTGCATGAATTCAACTTTAACTTGACTGAATTCCACTGTGTCATGATTGCATCCATTTGTTTTGTTATGTCTCTGTCACACTGATATTTGCCATGAACAAATTTGGGCCAGGCAAAGTTAAGGAATATTTTCTCATATCAGTCTTTTTGTTTGTTTGTTCTCTTTCTTTCTCTTGAATGCCATCAGAATTCATTTTCTTTTTTTTTTTGTGGTAAATATGTTCATTAAACGCCACTTTACCACATAAATCAATGGTCTCTCATCATTTCTCCGAGACTAAAGGTGTTATCTACAAAACCTGTACAAAGAGAATGACTGGTGTATTGTTACACGATTATGGGAATCCAACCAGTTGGAGACACTCAAAATGAACACTTCTATCAATATTTTTCCCCCTTAAAACTCATTTTCTATATCTTTCCCTTTTACCTACAGAATACTGGAATGTCTACAACTTGTGAAGTTAATCACTTCAACATTCCCTCCACTAGGGCTTTCTACAATGATGTTTGTAATTTGATAGCTACTACCTCTGTTTTCTTGGGTTTTTGTTTGTTTTTTGTTTTTTGTTTTTTGTTGCATTGTCATTACAACAGCATAATATACACATGTTATATACTTTCAAATTGAACAAAAACAACTAAAAAAACAAGAAAAACAGCAACCCGCAAGAAGGTTTTAAGTTTACATAATTTGTACATCAGTCATACCAAACATAAAACCACCTACAACATGACTTAGACCACACTATGGCGATATGAAGAAAAAGTGAAGACATACATTTCCATGACAGTGTACATTGCATACACCTAGGTAAGCTAAAAGTCGAATCTAATAAGAGTTGGTGTGCTAACATGACTACAGTAATCACAATGCACAATGTGCTAGCAGTCCTAGTCATCATAATTCTTCACTACAAGTTTAGAACATGCTTCTCACTGCTATTTCTTACAACATTCACAATACAACATTAATAGGTGACTTCAATGACCAAATTGTTTCTTTAATACAGAAATAAAGTATCAGAAAAAGTATCAGAAAGGCAGAGAGAAAAAAAAATATGTAAAAGATGTGCAAGTAATGTATAAAACCAAACTGCTTTGTACAAGTTACCACTGCAGAGACATATACACTGTTATGATGGTGCAAGGGAAAACTTGCCTGATTTAGCTCACTGTTAATACAAGACTCATCAATTCAATCATCAAAAATTTTACGAATTGTACACAACACTGCTGTAGAAGCGATTCTCGGGGGAAGAATCAAAGTCTGTGTTTAATAGTTCCTCGGTGTTACTCTTCTTGAGTGTGCCTACATTAAGTCTAAGATTTGGAATCGAGGATAAGAATATCCCTGAAAATTTAAATGTCTTTAAAGATGTGACCCAGTAGCACACACTATTATTCAAAGAATTTTACACACTCTGAAAAAAAAAAACACGATCAGCAATCAAACATGTCATGTAAAATGCTTGCTTCACAGCAATTAATCTTAGGGAAAGCTATTTCACTGCATATAATGAATACATGATCCACTTTGGGCGACTGGATTACACCATTCTGGACATCACAGGCAACAAAAGACGCATATTTCTTGCATGGAGCATGTCCAGTCTTGTTTACAGTCTTTGTCTCATAGCATTGCACTGTACTGTGCAGATAGCACTATGCTGATGACAGCAGCCTACTGAACAAACTCTCCTCTACAAATGTCACTTTGCACATTAATGCTGAATGCCCTGGCTAATATTGATATTTTGATACATTTATCACTGAATGTGTGCCTGTCAGTTGACCACTTTCATCCTTTATGGCATGTCCGATCATGTCAAAAACTACACTGAAAAAAAAAAGGAAAAATCACTAAGGCAACTTTAAATTGTGGTAAAAGCAATTTGTCATGTTCTTCAAGTTCTTTTCTTCTTTTTTTTTTGTTTCATTTATTTTTTAATCCAACTTATATCTAACTTTATAGTCTTCAGTTAAGACTGGGTGATTAAGCGTTTATCTTTATCACCTTACTTAAACAAGCTTATGCTGTAATGAGATGTACATCTAACAATGTTTCGTTGAAAGCTAGCGAGCTGCTGCTCAATTCTCCCGGCGTTTAGGCTTTTAGGCAGTCTGCTGCAAAGAAAGTTTCACAAAGTTGAGAAAGTTTGTTAGTTTCTTTTCTCACGAAGAGGATGACAGGATATGGGGATATATCAAGCTTTCGGAGCTGGAGAAGCTAGTAGCCCTGGTCTCGGTCTTGCAAAGAAGCACCGAGGGTGGGTTGTGGGGATGGGGACACAGCTTAGTCCGTCTTGTCGGCATTCTGTTGTGCCATGGACTTCTTGATCTGCTCGGCAGCAGCGTCAGCTGCAGCATCCTGGGCCATCTTCTGGGCTGCAAGCATGGGGACAGAAAAAAAGAATGAAATGGAATTAGCATTACACACCACTGATTAACACAACATACAGTGTCATCAGACCAGACATAGAGGCCGGCCACTGACTTGAAAGCAAATACCTTTTTTTGCCCAATTCGTAACTTCAAATTAAAATGCAACTACAAATTCAAGATGATTTTCATCAAACTCATTTACAGATTGACACATTCTGCAGTATACAACACTGCATCATGATGTCTATAGCTAATAATGAAGGTATCTGCACTGCTCGTCAACTGTATGTTAAAGGCAAAGTAATTGATGCACTTAGTGACATAACAGATTTTATTGCATAACCCATGTCATCCACATATTGAACTAAACACTGCAATAATATTGATCCTCATTAGCCATTGATTAGCTGTCTGCTGTTCATAAACCTGAGCTTTTAAAGCTGCATGTACATAAGTCTCACTACCACTGATCCAGATGCCTTTTAAAAACACACACTCACATCTTGTCCTACATTTGCCAACTATGATGGTGCACGTTCCCTTTCTGAATATGATACTTCGTCAGTTCTGAAATGCAATATTTGTTGAATGGACTCGCTCACTTTCACCCAATTTAGAAAAATGAGGGCAGTCTCTATTTATTACTCTCAATGTGGTAGCAGAGCCTTGTAAGCTGGCCTGTACCTACATTACTAACTCTCGTCTTATGCAGGTAGAGAACAAGAATACAACATAAAGTTCCCTAAGTAAGAAAATGGCAGGCTACTCCACATGTCTCCAGCATATTGTAATTTCATCAGAACTTTCAAATTCACATCTCTTGAACAGATTTTCAGTCACATTCAAATTTCATTATATAGCTTCATTGAAATATTCTGCCATTGATAATTCACATACTTTCTTCAGGACTGAGCCCTTTCAAGTTCTATGCCATATTCTAGGTCAGTCATACATATTTGATTCTTCTTTGGTAGGAAGTGTGTGTGTGTGTGTGGGGGGGGGGGGGGGTAGTGGTTGAATGAAATGGTGTATTTTACATTACTCAAACCAAATGACAATATTCCTTACACCAGAACCACTGACAAGGGGAAAGGGATAGGGAGATGTGTTTAAATAAAATGTACATGAATGGATATCTGAAGTGTTCCCCCCCCCCCCACTACTCTCAATAACATACACGTTTAGAACAAGACTTGTGATTCCTCCAGAAAGTCTTGTTATGTGGCACCACAGCTCAGACCATTATGCACTCATTTTACCATAATATTACTTGCTAGACAATGTATAGCTTTAAGATCTCAGTGTATTCATTTATAAACATGTATGTACTTCGTACAATCCTAGGAAGTATAATTGCTAAACACATCTTTTTCACAGCCTACTGACAGAGGTACAAACTGCCTTGTTTTTTGTTTGTTTGGGTTTATTTTTTTTCCATTATAGCCTAGCAAGAACTCATCTGCCATGCAGTTTCCATGTATAACTTCTGAACATGGGCCAATCGTAAAATGCATACATGTACCTACACGTGTTGTACCTGTACTGCCAACTGCATCCTAAAAAAGCAAATTATTCCAAAGCACATCATTGTAAATACCACTCCTTATCATCCTATCATGGACTAGTCAAGGTTCCTCTTCCATCTCCCCCTACACACGTTTCAAGATTAATCATTTACCCAGGATGTCCTGCCTAAACATACCACTGTCTGCACCCATGTAATTAAGACTGGGAGTGATGATAGACCTACATGTAGTACATACACAAATGAAGAGATCCAACCCAGTGTCTTACAATGTACTAATAAAACCAAAGGACAGTTTGGGGTAAACCACCACAAAAACTGACTAAATTAAATGAAATAAAGTAAAATTATAGAGTAACAAAATAACTTGTGATACTGCAAATAGTCATGTTCATTCATAGTGGTCTTTAACACATTACCCCATATCTCAAAGAACACAAAAGTCAATTGTAGGAATGCTGTAGATTAACCCACTCTCAGATCAATGAATTGTCTTTTAAACACACACATTCACTATTTATTCCACACACACACACACACACACACACACACACACACACACACACACACACAATTTGTGAAAGATGGCCAATTTTCTGTGTAAATCTACATTCAGAATATTGGAATAAAAAGCAAAGCATGAGCTACATGGTTCTAGTGGAGTGTAGGTATTTAAAGTAATCCCATTATTTGCTGTCTGCCTATCTGAAAGAAATCAGTGAAGCAAACATTCCACACACCCATTTATGCAGTGCAAAGACTGAATAGTACAAGCCTTATAACAGTATTGGACTTTGACCCAAGTCTCCTTTACCTTTACAGATCAGACACTATAAAATAATAGACACCATTAATGTACACGGGGAATTATCATTGTGGATTTCATCTGAGCTTGTATGAAATGTGGTAGTCTTTGAATATTCAAATGCTTGATACTATGTCTTGTTGGTCTTTCTTCCACAAATATTTATACTTACAGTACAACCATTATAGACAGGGTGTCTGTGCTACTGTATCTTGCCCACAAGCAATAAAGTGCCAAGCCTTTATTGTGCACATTCCTCACTTTTTTAAATCTTTCATACAAGACACTGTAAAATATGGATAACTCTGTTAACCCGTTGAGGACGGACTGAATTTGCTACAACACGCATTTCCCATAGACACTTGCCCGAGTATACTCGGGACTCGTCCTCAACGGGTTAAGTTTCACTGGACTTATGGTATTAGATTTTAATAATGAAGAGGGAAAAAATGTGCCAGACCTCGCTGTATACACTGTAGCTCTCGTTTGGATCACTTTGCACAGCTGAGAGCTGCTCCTTTACATCATGGATGATCATGCCGATGGATTGGGGGGGGGGGGGGGGAGGGGGCAGTATAAACCCTTCACTCCAACTTGTTTGTTTTTTCTTTCACTTTTATTTTGTTTCCATACCTTAAACCCAGTGTTTGTAACTGTAAATATGTGCTCTGAGTCCCATAAAATCAATCTTGAAGTCAATGTGAAACGCAAGATTTGTATTCCATGTCTACCACGGACAATGTATAATAAAATGTAGTGATAAAAAAAAAAAAAAACAAATACACTGCTGAAGGGATAATTCACTGGGCCCAAATGATGACAAAGAATATGATTTCTAATGGCATGGTTGACAATCAAAAAAAATCTCTTTCTATTATGGTAAATATTGCAGCGCAAGGAAAATGGGTACAATAAGATACCAACCATGGAATGAAGGGGAGGCTGAAAAAATGTCAAATGCTTTTATTAGTTTTCTGCAAATTTCATTCTCCCACGTTAGCCATTTCATGCCTTTTAATCCTACCTTGATTCACACCCTTGAGTACTAATGGTTTGCATACAAAGAACACAATAATATCACAAAATCAACATTAAATATGACTTGGCTAGCATCATTGCATGTACAGATGAATGCTGATCTTGAGCACGAAATATATTATGACAGAAATAGCAGAACTGGTAAAGTTAACAAGGCAACTTGAAATATGTCATCCTATTACTAAGTTTGGGTAAGTTTTATATCAACTGTACCATTAATACAGTGGTTCCAAATGATACTGCAGCTTGCCATAATATGTAAACTATTCTGGATAATAACACAAAACTATGTGATGCTAATCAACATCATCTTATTTCTCCAATCAAGATGAGTACATATTATGGCAATCACTTCACTACAACAAGGATAAGTGATGTTTGGATATAATTAAAGTGATGACTGATAGCTAATCCATGCACCTGTCACAGCACAAATGGTATAATATTCTGAATTGATCCTAGACACGCTATAAGTACCATCCAAATGGAACTCCAATAATTACAAAATAGCAAAAATAAAGACTATGAGTGCAACATCTTTCACATGAC
Source organism: Diadema setosum (assembly GCF_964275005.1). Lineage (NCBI taxonomy): Eukaryota > Metazoa > Echinodermata > Echinoidea > Diadematoida > Diadematidae > Diadema > Diadema setosum. The sequence continues at coordinate 21,100,518 of NC_092691.1, forward strand.
TTCTTCAATGGTGGTATGGGATTGATGATATCTCAGAAGACTGTTTGCTCATAACAGGAATTTGCTGTAAGTATAATTTGCCGCCACATACAGTGCTATTATGCTTTATCACTTCCTGCAAGAAAAAAAAAACAACAGCAGCAGCAGCACAGCAGTCATGTTGTAAACCACATGATATCGATGTATGGTTCCTCAAATACCGCGTACAGTTCCGTCTCTCGTGACTATTAGCCATCTACGGGATTTTTTTATTACTTTCATTCCTATCATACTGCTTAAGAATATCCCATGAAGTCAAATAATCATTACAGCCAGAATGTTTTGAAAAGTACTTAACTTTTTTTTTTTGCCATTAATAATAGATATCAATGAAAAGAAAATATTGTTAATTCAAAGCACAGTCGCAAATTTAAGAATTTCTTCTTTGTAAATTTAATCTGATCAAAAGGGCAGGAGAATATCAGAGTCTCTCTATCATTATTATTATTATTAATATCGATATGAAATCCTGAAGCAGGATAGATGTATGCTGTGTGATGAAATCTATTGAAATTTGTCCAATGTACTCTATACCGCTGCACTAATGTAAATTCTTATTTCATCAAAGCAAGATTATCAGGACTATGATATCATTTTCTGCAAGTGAATGATCAGAATAGTTTTAAACCTTTTCTTTAGAATGATTCTATCATCAGGGTAAGGCAAAGAGACAAAAAATTTACACACTTCACGCCAATTATACTTTTCTGATTATGGAAGCAGGTCACATGCTGTTCTTTATTTTCGCGTTCTTCCCCTCCTCTCCAAAAGATTTCACGAGTTTCATTTTCTGTTTCATGCTACATTTGCCCCAAAGTGACCTTTGGATTTCTGAACACACACAGAACAAAGGAGCACACACATACACTGTACATGCACAAACACATACAAACACAATACATATTACCCATATATAACATATATATGCATAGATGTGTTTGTTGTACATTAGAAATGTTTCACAATATATAGATAAATGAACTTGTCCTTCATTCAGTTTTCTAGGGAACTGTGTAGAATTCAAGTAAAATGAATATGGATAAAATTTCAAGGAAACCTAACCGAATGAGAGCTACAATACTATCTGCAAAGGGCCAACAGTTCTATTGCACTCCTTACGCCACAGGCATTACAATAGAGAATAAATTAGCACAATTTCATTGTGAATGTTTGGATACTAAATGGCACTGACAGAAACCATGATTATGCACAGGGTGTGCTGCTGAAATGGCAGAGTTAACTGTGGGAAAAACTACTCAGGAAAAGGAAACATTATGCATATTGGGATAAAAAGCACAGCCTTGTTCAAATGTGACTGATTTCTTGGTGCTTTTTATCTGCACCTGTCACAAATGAGAACAACACTAATCATTTCTTGCTAAGTATATCCTTATAGTGGCCTTTGAGAAATAGATCTAGACTAAATAACTTTTTTAAAGAAGTGATACACACTACAGTCTCCAAGAATTAGATTATTTCTAGTATATTGTTAAAAGGGCTCTTAAATTAGTCAGACACCTGCATGTGCTTTAGCAGTGATACAAAAGAAAAACTCATTAATATACAAAATCTTGAATAGATACCTGTATGCAAAAGTGTTATGGAAAAATAGCTGACAATGATGAAACATTAGCAAACGATACACAATGTTTTATATATCCATGTATAGATATATTTAGGAGAGAAAAAGATAAAGAGCAAATTGAAGAATGACAAAAATTTATGTTTACAAAAAATGAAAATTTCTGTAAAACTGGGTGAAACCACTGGCTCTGCACACACTAAAGGGGGCAGCGTGTTAAATCAACTCACCTTCACTGAGCGTGGAGCTAGCCAGGTCTGTCACCTTGTCCAAAGAGTCCTCAATCTCAGACTGGTGCTTGAGGATGAAGGGCTTGATGAAGCGGTGGTACAGGAACTGTGAGCCATTGGACTGAATGGGAGCCATGCACCAACCCAAGAAGGCCATCTTGGATGGGAGCAAAACAAACACAGATGAAATGTTAAAAACATTTTATTTTAAATACACTTGTCATCAATAAAATCATATATCTAAAATTGAAGTCATGGTTAAAGCTGTTCGAATGCAGCAGGGGAGAGAAAGAGGGGCAGGCCCTTCAAGTGTTGATAAGGGAATATTGTCAAGTCAACATGGTACAAATTTGAATTTTTTAGTATACATGCACTATTCACATATTGGGAAATCTGATACATTGGGTTGGTACACAGTAAGAGATACATTTCACAAACTGTCTCTCTTTCAAAGACTCATTTATGGGTATCAAATAACTTTCCACTAATGACATTCTATATCTTGCATGTTATGTTTGACAAAGGATAAAGACTTTGAAAGGTCTGCAATGATGAATCCATATGGAAGCATTAAAATATCTTGAAAAATCTGAGGTCCAAATACTTCATTCTGAAATGGATCACCTCATACAGTTTATTTTGTCTTACACATGGCATTCAGACATATGAAATCTAAAACCTGAATGTGTGCCCAGTCTGAAAACAAATTCAATTAATTAAGCTATCTCTATCTTGTAACTCTGATATATCACAGGTGAAATGAACTTCATTAATTATTTTTTTAGTTATTGTTTTACCAATATCAGACATGTTGTTCATTCCACATACATCTCAACAATAAGATTTAAAACCCATGTTCCCTGCAGTCTTAACACAAAGGACACTTGAAAGCTCACTGTCAAAATCTAATGGCCTGATCCCACTTGATGTAATTATAAAAAGCAGACTAGTCTCTTTTATCTTGCTGTTTTGTTTAATATGTTTTGCTACTACATTTCAAGTAAATACCACATGCCCACTGCTGCATTTCTGTGCAATTTCAGTGTGCAACTTGTTGGGCTATTAAAAAAAAAAAGCCAACAGGCTGGAAGACAGGCTATGCCTCGCACCTTGGCCAAGTAGTAGAAGGGGAACCAGGAGAGGAAGATGTCGGAGAAGAACTCAACCAAGCTGAAGGCGCTGTACACCACCCAGTATGTCAGCCATTGGGTGTCATCATCCTTCTGGACGCTCTCAATTGCCTTCACACTGTAAGCATACACACGTACACACAAACACACACACAGACACACAGAGATGATAGAGAGAAGGAAGAGACAGATGGACACAGAGACAGACAAACAGAAAGAGAGAAAAACAGAACACAGACGGGGAGAGAGAGAAAGAGAGAGAATGTTATTGTTAGCATTACTGAATTTTCAGAACAATTCTATCACATCACTCTCTAACATTTCTGTTCATGGAAAATATGATATTCAACCTTTTGATTGATAAATCAATAAATGCTCAACATAGAACATTAGAAGAAAGTGCTGCTGATAGCAACCAATTGATTAGGATATTTCTGATGGCAAATTGACAGGCATCATGATCATATTCATTCCACAAATATGCTGCTTTTAAAATGTACAACACTGCCATGCAAGGAAAGGAGGGATATCGACTCTCACCAAATGAAGTTAATAAATAAGTCTCTATTACGTTTAAAGCATAATTCTCAGTGCATCAACCTGTTGTTCAAGTTCAAGTTCAAGTTGATTTATTTCACTTCCAACAAACAAATAATAAGAAATACAAAGAAACGCTCATATACACAGACGTCATGAAATCAGTACCACAATGCGATGAACAGAATAACATTGTAAAAGAGATACAGGTAACCTTACAACCTTACAATCTTACAACCTGTTGTAAGATGGCAATCCGAGTGCGAGATATCAATTCAAATAATTACACTAGATTGGGTTGTGAGTATACATATTCCTACTCCTACGCATTTCTTGATGTACATATACTCGAGTGAGTGTGTAAAGAATGGGGCACATATCCAACTGCGTTGGAAGTTACATTGGGAATTACATTAGCACAACACATGAGAGGATTCTGAAGTGGATGCGGATGAACTGAAGCACTTGTGGTAACCATGGCAACATGAAATCACAGTATTCCCACATCCTTGCGGGTGAACTAGACCCAAGATCTTGCACAGGCATGGACATATCACAAAGATCTAAGAAGAATTTTACCATTCGATAGTACCACTGAACAGGTAGGCATCTAGCCGTATAATACTGGCAGTGGCACTCTTTTGCAAAGCAGCATGGGGTCTCAAATATGATAAAATTGGCAAAGTGTGTGAACAGTGTTCAGTACTTGAGCACACCAAGTTACCAGGTTCTGGCTATATCCACAGTGCAGTTTGAAATTGAGAAGTTTTTCCTCTTTTGTTTTGCATTTATTAATGTCATTGCTTTGTGACACAGTGACACAAAGACTCCAGAAGCACTTCCACAAGAAGGAACTACAGTACAAGGAAAGGTATATCATGTTCTCTTTTTTTTTTTTTTTTTTTCGATACCAAGTTTTGAGCCCAACATTGGTACATGTACATACCAGTATGACACCACATACATTTCATGAGCAGATATCTGTGGAGCAATGAAAGTTTGCAAGAACAGGGACTACACTTTGAGGGGATATCTTCTACGTCAAGCATTTAAGTGACTTATATTAAATGCAAGAAAAGAAAAAACATGTCAGAACATGTCTAGCATATACTGTATATACATTGTACATATTGTACTTCATCTACAATCACATGTGAAGGAAGGTTGAAGGGCTACACAACCTTAAATACAGGTTGGCTGCAAAACTTGATCCACCTTGAGACATCTGTACTTGTAATTTAATGCTTTTTATAGTCCACAATGAAATACCCTCCAATTATAGGACATTTCTGCTGAACATAACATTTTTTTTTTCCAGTTTACTATTGCCGTATCTACAGTACTTTCTCCATAAGTCACTACAACAGTAAAACAGTTGGACATCAACACTTGAATTGACTGATAGGGTTTTTTTTTTTTCAGCAGCATAATTTTGATATTCATAATGCACAAAATCATAACATTATTATATTATATTGTAGTGATTAACCAAAGTTCTTTTATTTAAATCATATTTTCTTATGAATTCATCTTTTAATCAATTTTCATTGACATTTTATATGTGACTCTGCATCACAAAAGCAACAAAAAGTACCAGACATGAATTTTTCAATACAACTGGTGGACCTTCCTAACATGTCTAGATAATGGAAAGAATGTACACAGATACCTGGACAAGCCTTTACTGATAAAAGAGGCTTTGAAGTTTAGGGTCTATTCAAGTGCTTGAATAATCTTACCAAGTTGCATACTGTGCAATGAATGGGACAAAACAAAAAACAAAAAACATACAAACAAACAGGATGTAAAACTCTGTAATAGCCATGATGAAAGGATTATCAGATTAAGCTGAAATTTTCCACACTAATTAAGATACGATTCAAGACTGAGTGTAACTTTCAATACAGCAGCATCGTCCTTTCAAAAGTTTTTGGATTTGAAAGTGAACAGTGTGTAAAGAGTTTTTATGAAATGAAAAGGGGTCTCTAGACATACCTAATCACACCATTCTCAAAATAGTGTCCTGTAAAAACTGCTAAGCACAATTTCCCATTTGTTTTATATACTCAAATTTTGGAATTACATAGAAGAATTGCTTTTCCAGAAAATATGAAAAACTGAAGATAGGTTCAACCATTTTACCTACTTTTGAGTCCTCAAGCAAAATCAGGGTGCGCCACTTTTTGTTGGTTTTGTGATGCACAGTCACATACTGTATGTTCATGGAATCATCTAATTAGTACGGTAACATTGCAAGCTGATTTTTCTTTCAGAAAAACAAAGCTCTAAATCACATCCCATAAACTGCTTTAATGATCAATGCCCAAACACGATAGAGTTTGAATAAATTCCACCACTTTTCTAATTTGTCTCTGAAATTGAAAACTTCCAAACTATGATCTTGACCTTTGACCTCAGCTACATCTTTCTTGAGATCCAACTCAGTGCATTGCTCTGTCACAGTTTTTTATTGACCTTTACATGTAATCATGTGATCATATTTCTTTGGTTTAAAGTCCACATACACTTATATGCTATACCAACCAATATTTTGCAGTGTGCAACATCCATTAGCACAAGAAAGAAAAGATATATCATATGGATATGCACTGACTACTGTACGAGCTGAAATTTTCGCGGTGGTTTTATTTTTGCGAATTTCGCGAATCGCCTTTGAACCGCGAAAATAACAACACGCGAATAACAAAGTTCAGTTAGGCCCTCACAACCGTGAAATTAACAACTCGCGAAAATGTCCTCCAAGTAGCAATTCGCGAAAATATCCGTACGCAAAAATTTCAGCTCGTACAGTATATGGGGTGCTATGGGACCCCTGTCACTCCAATCATAATATGCTAGTTTCAAACACAATGTGTGGTTGAGGGGTCTAGATATCGCGCACGAAAATTTGAAATGCTCTTATAATAGAAGTTATTCCATAATCGTACCTGAATTTCTCAATGAATATCACGAAAATGCAGAAAAATCACCTCCCAGAATCTCCTGATGATACGATGACGGAGTAGTGCGCTGTCGCCGTTTGTATGTCGGACTTTTTTTTATGCGTTCACCTTCTCGGGGTATGTAAAGATCGCGCAGCTGCCCTATGTAGTTTCATGCGTGAAAGTGTCTGCCCCTCTCTGCGGCTCTAGCGTGCTTCGGCTTTCGTAGAATATTATCAACGATCGATCGAACAAATTACGAATCCTATCGGCTACGATCATACGAATGAGACAAGCGAGACGACACGTCTAGGCTACAACATCCTTAAAAAAGATTTTAAGCTAAGGTAGGTAAATTATAACGTAAAAAATTGGAAATTTAGTGAAAAATTTGTTCCAAAAAATTGGAAATTTAGTGAAAAATTTGTTTGAAATCAAAATTTCTTACCTGCTTTCTTCTCATGTTTAGCGGTTGTCAGGTATTTCTATTCCATGGGCGTATCGGCAAATTTTGCGCTTAGTCCTACGCGTAATGTTGCTTGCTATACGCAGTTACGCTATGCGCGATCATTAAGTCCCTGCGCGAGACCTAGTACCCTTACTATACATATTGTACACACCTACAATAAGATCCAGTAAGGGGCAGGGGAGGAAGCATAGCGCATTGCATTTTCCTGTTTGCCTGTCGTTTCTGCTGAGCTCATTTCAGTTGTGAATGGTCTGCTGGCTTGGACAATTAGCAATGCACACACTAATGCACTCATGATTGCTTTGGTATCTCCGTCAATTCCTACCATTCACACATGCGCTACACTTGAAGTTTATATTTAAAAGAACTCACAAGATGTGAACTGGGCCATAATGCACTTAACCATCTTTCCTGTTTGTTTTCCTTTTATACTTGGACTGCATTAATGTGTTGTTTTTCTTTCTTTCTTTCTGTACTCAATCACACCCACACATATTTGAACAGTGAATTCTTTCCATCATGTTTCATACAATCTTATACATGTAGCTCTTTGCAAACTCCTTCTCTTTTAATAGAGAAGTACATTGTACATAGTATGTACTGAACTATCTGAAAGGCCAAGAATTTAACTGTGTCGCCATACACGGAAGGATTAATCATACCTGTGAATAAAATTCACAAATACCCAAGAACGCACATCTCAGATAACACTAGCAGCATTCACACAAAGGAGTTATCGGTTTTTGCATCATGATGCAGAAATCAATTTCATTTGGCATCGTTCACACAGGCAAAAAATTCACTTGGATTCAAATGAAGTGCTTGAATCTCCAGACTGCACATGCCTTAACGAATTGACCAGAACATGACCCCAGGCATCCGGGGGTTGCGTTCCTCAGCTCAGTAGTGTGGCGAGCTGCATTGTGGGATTACACAAAATCATTTTTCACTTCACATGCAGTTCACAAATGCTCCGTAGGGCAAATTACCAAGAGAGTTCAACAAACACCAAGCTGGATTGATTTTTCGCATCAAGTTTGATATTGCGAGAGCTCAAATATTTTTGGGGTGTCCACACACAAGAATAATAAGGTTTTGCATCGTGTTAAAAAAAAAAAAAAAAAAGTTTTTCAGAAAAGTCTGTTATTTCCAGGTCGGTGTAGATGCGGCTTCTGCATAGATGGTAACCTCTTATCTCTAATACAGAGGGTCCACAGATAACGCGTCATATCAGAGATGTGTTTCCCTTGCGATAAAACACAACAGTAAGGACTCATAATGAGTTTCAGCTAATCTGTACATTATCAAGGAATTCAGTTCCTTTAAATTTGATCAGTACTTTAGACATGTCCTAGGGTACTTGAGGGCACAAGGCTCCCATCAGGGAGGTGCTAGAGAAGGAGAGGCAACTAAAGCTCTCCTTTGAAGTCATGCGCGGCACCGCCGAGAAGTTATGCGTTCAACTACAGGTGTTACCCATGTGCTTTGACAAAAGAGAGCATCAATAATCGGGACTAGCGCTCTCACATCCAGAAATATTTGCTCCTACTGCAATTCGCTCTCTCTTTCAATGTGATGGCAACAATGAATTTGTGTACCTGGAATTGGAGCAGCGAATCAAAATGCAGTGTAAAACTCACAATTTTAACAGCAAATAGTTTAAAAACATGCTGGAACACGCTTTAACGGAGTACTTTATTTGAAAGATCAAAATATCCCTTTATTAAAAGATAGAAAATTAACATGCGGAAATGTGCGCATTTTAGAAAAAAATTAGGTTTTTAAGAGGGCCTAATTTTGATTTCCTTTCGATTTGCGAATTACGAAGAAACTAGAAATACATGTTAATAATATTGAATTCTTTCCTAAACTATTCTACATCGATTCGAGTATTTCATATAAAATTTTGTGGTGAAATAAAGCTTGCAATTCAACGAAAGGTGAAATGCGTTCTTCGTCTCCGAACTTCGTCTTGCAACTAGAGCGGTGCCGAGCATGACTTCAAAGCGTAGTGGAATGCTAGACATCCCATTGTAACGCCTTGAACCCAAACATGTGTTTGCATGAATTACGAAGAGTTGCCACTCCATCTCTGTAACACCTCCCTGCTCCCATGTGTTTCAGTCTTCACATTTCCAATGAGAATAAATCACATCATTTTGACTTTTGTACTTTTTTTTTCTACCAAAGTAGAGTGGAATAAAAGGGAAGTTGATGACAAGTCAATGACAAGTCAATAGATTTTTCTAGTCCTGTGTACAAGTGTATGTCAACTTATATGAGGTTTACTGTATTTCCTTATACCCTATACCCAGTAAAATGACCCCAAATTGAATGTGTACATTGCATGTACTACTAGCAAGGCTGCATCTTACCAAACTGTGGTATAAAGAGCCAATATCAACTCTGTGGTCTTTGACCGATAAAAGATTGCAATTTTCCATCTGCATGTAAACAGTCTAGCCCATATAATGCATCATTACCAGATAATATCATAGGTGACAGAAGACTGTAGACATGTGCATTATGTTTTATGCAATGCTGCACACAACCACTGGTCTGATGGTCCAGGACCAGTAAAAATCACGGATGGACCAGTAACTTTTTCAGGAATGGACAAGTAAAAAATGGAAAAACGAGGTACCGACTGGTCTGAAAGGTCAGACCAGTAGAAAAAATGGGTTGGGAGTGTGCAGCCCTGTTTAATGGTGAATTTAAGCACAGTTTTTGCTGTAAGGCAAGACTGAACCATGAATCATGTAATAGACATGTTTAAGTAATTGAAACAAGGTGGAACAGAATGGCTTTGAATTTTATTCACAGAGGTTAAAATGTACAGGAACAAAAAGCCCAACACTGGTAACCACATGCAGGACACGTAGCCGACGTCACGTCCTGAAATACTTTGGACCCGCTTGATACACAATAACAAGGTCACCTTCAAATGAAGACCCACAAAAATGAATTCCCATTCTCTCATTCCCCCCCCCCTCCATTAGATTTGACCGCAGAACAAACATATGCCCCTATAATAAAAGTGTACAGCTGACTGCACTGGTTGGAGTAGGTGTAGAACACTGCCATGCATACCTGATCTGAAAATACTGCTAGTGCTATCACACACAAATACATTCACAATACGTGGTAGTTTTGGTACGTGTACCATGAACACTATGTTAATAATATGTGCATGTCCACTCAACCATCATTCTCTCTGTACAGTACTATAGATACCACACTGTCAAAAGCATGGCACTATTGGCCCTAAGTAGTTCACACAATATTTTTTGCATGGGTAATAAACCTAAGTGATCGCTAATAGACCGCTTCATAGCATTCAAATGTCCATGCATGTTTTGTTCACAAAAGTTGCCCTTAACAACCACGGAGCTTGCAGAATGCTAGCCCTACCTAGCAAAAACTAAGTGACTTTCTGTCAAAGGAGCTGAATGGGAGGGTACAGGTGAAAGAAATGTGTTGGTTACCAGGCTGCAGGAAAATAAACATCCATGATCTGTAATAACTGTTGAGCATTACAGAAACAGAAGATAACTAGACTTGGAATTTGTCAAGACTGACAAATTAGGTGATCCGATTTTTTTTTAATCAATGATTCGAGTCCTGATCGCAATAGACATGACCATATACGTTTCATCTGTGTTTAGAGACATTGGTCATGTGATGTTTGGATTCTCATTTAGAAAAGAGAGTCAGGTCTGCCATCTTTGGTACCAAATTCTGTATACACTATAACGAAGATACAGAATGAAGTATTTTGACCATTGACCCAACTTTGCACAGCCAAGATGGCATCTGAGCAAAAAGTGGTTATTTTGTGAAATGATTCTTGTAACATGGTCTTTACGTGTGCAAAATATGGGAAAGATAGGACATGTATTCACCAAGATACAGGTTGAAACATGTATGACCTTTGACCCTAATTTACATACCCAAGATGGTGTCTGATCAAGTAGTTGTTATTTTATGAAATAATGTACGTGACATGAACTAAACATGTGCAAAATATGGGGATTAAAGGGGCTGTTTTTCTCGAGTTATTGCAAAGAAAGTTGCAGAAAGAAAGAAATATCTCAATACATCGAAGATAAGTTTGATTTCAACCAAGTTTTTTGACGTGATCTCGGCGTCGTATGACAAATTGGAGAGAACAATAACGATAGCGCATAGTCTCAGCTACAACATATTAAAATCTGGGAGAAATTCACCGAAGAGTAAGTGAACTAGTGCTCGATAAAGACCGCCATGTCAATTTTCATTTCCAGAAAAATTCCCTCCCATAGAGATAACACGTAAACTGGTTAAATTTGACAAGGTTACATTATATCCATTTTCACGAGGTGAAGACATCATCCGATTAAATCTTTGATAGATCATCCGATTAAATCTTTGATAGAATAGAACTTAAAGAGTATTAAATTGGCTACAACATACTAAAATCTGGAAGAAATTCACCGAAGGGTAAGTGAGCTAGTCGTAGATAAAGACAATCATGTCAATTTTCACATCTAGAAAAATTCCCTCCCATAGAGATAACACGTCATAATGAAGATAAAGAAAGAAGTACATGTGACCTTTGACCCTACTTTGCACAGACAAGATGGCGTCTGAGCAAAAAGTGGTTATTTTATGAAATGATTCTTGTAACATGGTCTTTACGTATGCAAAATATGGGAAAGATAAGACATGTATTCACCAAGATACAGGATGAAACATTTTTGACCTTTGACCCTAATTTACATACCCAAGAAGGTGCCCGATCAAGTAGTTGTTATTTTATGAAATAATGTACGTGACATAAACTAAACATGTGCAAAATATTGGGCTGATAGAGCTTGTTTTTCTTGAGTTATTGCAAAGAAAGTTGCAGAAAGAAAGGAATATGAAAATACATGGAAGATAAGCTTTAATTTCAACCAAGTTTTTGGGCATGATGCCGACTCCGTATGAAAAAACGAAGGGCACAGTTACGATAGCCCAAAGTCTCAGCTACAACATACTAAAATATGGGAGAAATTCACCGAAGCATAAGTGAGCTAGTGCTCGATAAAGATAGTCATGTCAGTTTTCATTTCCAGAAAAACTGCCATCCCATAGAGATAACACGTAAACTGGTCAAATTTAACAATGTTACTTTTAATCCCTTTTTACGAGGTGATGCCATCATCCAATCAAATTGTTGTTATTATATATCTGAAAGACCATTTAATAAGCTACAACATATTGAAATTTGGACGAAAATCAACTAAAGAATAAGTGAGACATGCTTGAATGAACTTGAAATTTGATGACGTCATTTTGAAAATTTACTTTTTTAACTTTATTAAGAAATTCGATATATTTTAATCATTTTTCCAGCATTGCCAACCCATGAAATGACATGTACAACTCATCAGCTTTCAGAATATGTAAAGAAAATGGGGGGTCACCGTCCATCCTGACGAGTAAAATCGGATTTAAAATTGGCAGTTTTTTGGCATTGTTGCACTGTATATCGCCATTGACGCGCGCGCAGAATTTAAACTTTGACGGACCCGTATGACGTCATTTTGAGTGGGATTGACTTGAAACTTGGTAGAAATATTCCTTGACATTTCAGACATCCGATCAAAGTGAAAAAACGGGAAATTTTAATTGCATATGAGCTGTGCGTGCGTATATGTGCGCGCGCGTACGCGTCCGTCCAATTTTTTCAATTTTTCAAAAAATGCTCCAAATGGTCTGAAACGTGTGCAAAAAAATTTTGAGCTCGATTGGAGCATACAAATATTTCAATGCGCGCGTACGCGCACGTTTTAAAAGTACAGATGAATTTTGAGAATATGAGTAGAATCAGCTTGATTTGAACTATATGTGAGGTCAAGTTCATAGAAAAATTCTATTCCATTAATGAGATATGAATGAGAATGTATTTTCATATGATGACGTCATAGTGACGTCACGGTCGACTGATCACTTTGATTTTATTAGATCTGTCGTCTTTGGGACATGATACATATATGGTATAAGTTTGACATTGATAGGATGAGGACTTTCTGAGCTAACCTCTACACAACATTTAAGAAGAAAGAACGTTTTGTGACAACGGGAAGTTTAACACTAGAACCGGAATTTGTCAAGACTGACAAATTAGGTGATCCGATCTCTTCGGAAATCAATGATTTTAGTCCCGATCCCAATAGGCATGACCAAACAGGTTCCATCTGTGTTAATAGGGACATTGGCCGTGTGATGTTTTGATTCTCATATAGAAAAGGGAGTCAGACCTGCCATCTATGGTACACAATTCCGTACACACTAACTAAGATACAGAATTAAGTATATTTGATATTTGACCCCACTTTGCACAGACAAGATGGCATCTGAACAAAAAGTGATTAGTTTGTGAAATGATCCCTGTTATATGGTCTTTACGTGTGCAAAATATGGGAAAGATAGGACATCTATTCACCAAGATACAGGATAAAACATTTATGACCTTTGACCCTAATTTACATACCCAAGATGGCGTCTGATCAAGTAGTTGTTGTTTTATGAAATAATGTATGTGACATGAACTAAACATGTGCAAAATATGGGGATGATAGGGGTTGTTTTTCTTGAGTTATTGCAAAGAAAGTTGCAGAAAGAAAGAAATATCTCAATACATCGAAGATAAGTTTGATTTCAACCAAGTTTTTTGATGTGATCTCGGCATCTTATGAAAAATTGTAGAAAAATTGACGATAGCCCAAAGTCTCAGCTACAACATATTAAAATCTGGGAGAAATTCACCGAAGAGTAAGTGAACTAGTGCTCAATAAAGACCGTCATGTCAATTTTCATTTCCAGAAAAATTCCCTCCCATAGAGATAACACGTAAACTGGTTAAATTTGACAAGGTTACATTATATCTATTTTCACGAGGTGAAGACATCATCCGATTAAAACTTTGATTGAAAAAAACTTAAAGAGTATTACATTGGCTACAACATACTAAAATCTGGAAGAAATTAACCGAAGGGTAATTGAGCTAATCGTCGATAAAGACAATCATGTCAATTTTCACATCTAGAAAAATTCCCTCCCATAGAGATAACACGTCATAATGAAGATAAAGAAAGAAGTACATATGACCTTTGACCCTACTTTGCACAGACAAGATGGCGTCTGAGCAAAAAGTGGTTATTTTGTGAAATGATTCTTGTAACATGGTCTTTACGTATGCAAAATATGGGAAAGATAAGACATGTATTCACCAAGATACAGGATGAAACATTTTTGACCTTTGACCCTAATTTACATACCCAAGAAGGTGCCCGATCAAGTAGTTGTTATTTTATGAAATAATGTACGTGACATAAACTAAACATGTGCAAAATATTGGGCTGATAGAGCTTGTTTTTCTTGAGTTATTGCAAAGAAAGTTGCAGAAAGAAAGGAATATGAAAATACATGGAAGATAAGCTTTAATTTCAACCAAGTTTTTGGGCATGATGCCGACTCCGTATGAAAAAACGAAGGGCACAGTTACGATAGCCCAAAGTCTCAGCTACAACATACTAAAATATGGGAGAAATTCACCGAAGCATAAGTGAGCTAGTGCTCGATAAAGATAGTCATGTCAGTTTTCATTTCCAGAAAAACTGCACTCCCATAGAGATAACACGTAAACTGGTCAAATTTAACAATGTTACTTTTAATCCCTTTTTACGAGGTGATGCCGTCATCCAATCAAATTGTTGTTATTATATATCTGAAAGACCATTTAATAAGCTACAACATATTGAAATTTGGACGAAAATCAACTAAAGAATAAGTGAGATATGCTTGAATGAACTTGAAATTTGATGACGACATTTTGAAAATTTACTTTTTTAACTTTATTAAGAAATTTGATATATTTTAATCATTTTTCCAGCATTGCCAACCCATGAAATGACATGTACAACTCATCAGCTTTCAGAATATGTAAAGAAAATGGGGGGTCACCGTCCATCCTGACGAGTAAAATCGGATTTAAAATTGGCAGTTTTTTGGCATTGTTGCACTGTATATCGCCATTGACGCGCGCGCAGAATTTAAACTTTGACGGACCCGTATGACGTCATTTTGAGTGGGATTGACTTGAAACTTGGTAGAAATATTCCTTGACATTTCAGACATCCGATCAAAGTGAAAAAACGGGAAATTTTAATTGCATATGAGCTGTGCGTGCGTATATGTGCGCGCGCGTACGCGTCCGTCCGATTTTTTCAATTTTTCAAAAAATGCTCCAAATGGTCTGAAACGTGTGCAAAAAGAATTTGAGCTCGATTGGAGCATGTAAATATTTGAACGCGCGCGTACGCGCATGTTTTAAGGGTATAGATGAATTTTGAGAATATGAGTAGAATCAGCTTGATTTGAACTATATGTGACGTAAATTTCATTGAAAAATTCTATTCCATTAATGAGATATGAATGAGAATGTATTTTCATATGATGACGTCATAGTGACGTCATGGTCGACTAATCACTATGATTTTATTAGATCTGTCGTCCTTGGGACATGATACATGTATGGTATAAGTTTGACATTGATAGGAAGAGGACTTTCTGAGCTAACCTCTACACAACATTTAAGAAGAAAGAACGTTTTGTGACAACGGGAAGTTTAACACTAGAACCGGAATTTGTCAAGACTGACAAATTAGGTGATCTGATTTTTTTTTTTAATCAATGATTCGAGTCCTGATCGCAATAGACATGACCATATAGGTTTTATCTGTGTTTACAGACATTGGCCGTGTGATATTTGGATTCTCATTTAGAAAAGAGAGTCAGGTCTGCCATCTTTGGTACCAAATTCGGTGTACACTATAACGAAGATACAGAATGAAGTATATTTGACCATTGACCCAACTTTGCACAGCCAAGATGGCATCACATTCTGAGCAAAAAGTGGTTATTTTGTGAAATGATTCTTGTAACATGGTCTTTGCGTGTGCAAAATATGGGAAAGATAGGACATGTATTCACCAAGATACAGGTTGAAACATTTATGACCTTTGACCCTAATTTACATACCCAAGATGGTGTCTGGTCAAGTAGTTGTTATTTTATGAAATAATGTACGTGACATGAACTAAACATGTGCAAAATATGGGGATGATAGGGGCTGTTTTTCTTGAGTTATTGCAAAGAAAGTAGCAGAAAGAAAGAAATATCTCAATACATCGAAGAACTAAGTTTTTTAACGTGGTCCAGACATTGTATGAGAAAATGAAGAGGAACATTATCGATAGTGCAAAGTCTCAGCTACAACATATGAAAATCTGGGAAAAATTCACCGAAGGGTAAGTGAGCTACAGTGCTCGATAAAGACAATTATATCAATTTTCACATCTAGAAAAATTCCCTCCCATAGAGATAACACGTCATAGCAAAGATACAGAAAGAACTACATATGACCTTTGACCCCACTTTGCACAAACAAGACGGCATCTGAGTAAAAAGTGTTTATTTTGTGAAATAATTCTTGTAACATGGTCTTTGCGTGTGCAAAATATGAGAAAGATAGGACATGTATTTATCAAGATACAGGATAAAACATTTATGACCTTTGACCCTAATTTACATACACAAGATGGTGTCCAATTCAAGTAGTTATTTTATGAAATAATGTACGTGACATGAACTAAACATGTGCAAAATATGGGGGTGATAGGGGCTATTTTATTTGAGTTGCTGCAAAGAAAGTTGTAGAAAGAAAGAAATATCTTGATATTACACATCGAAGATAAGCCTTAATTTCAGCCAAAAGTTTTAACGTGATCCTGACATTGCATGAAAAAACGGAGGACACTCACAAGATAGCGCAGTCTCAGCTACAAAATGTTAAAATGTGGGAGAAATTTTGTTTATTTCCATCATTCCACAAGGATAAAAAAAACACATGACATATAAAAAACAAAACAACGTTAACACAAGGTATTGTTACATTCATATGCTATACAAATCAGCACAAAGTACAAAACTGTAATGATGAAAAATGGAATGCACATAAAAGAAAGCCTTTAAATGGGTTGTAAGACTGTGCATACCTAATAATGTATAGAAACAGATTTGAATTGAGAAAACAAACAAGCAAAAACATACAGAAACAAACAAACAAATTAACATGGTCAAAATACATAAGGATATCACCCAAAATCTAAAAACGATACTTTCACATAGAACTTCAGTATAAACTCAGAAGAATCTTTTTATACTGTTTTTTTTTTAAATATTATGAAATTGTACATTAACTAGAAATGTCGCTTTGGCGACTGGTATGCCTCCGCCATAATGCATGATTTTCCCAATAGGTCTAGATAGTACATGTGGACACTGTGTGATTACATTTTCACAAAATTGGCAAAATATTGGAATGACAAGTTTGTCACAAATGTGTTGAATGTTCACCTTCCTTGACGTAGGTTTAATTGGATGAATAGGAGAGCATGTATCTAGGGATTTAAGGACTTTAACTTGACTTTGAACCATTCATACATTCAGGCATTGAGTAATTTTCAAGGTACAGGTGTGGAGAAAAAGTGCAATTTCTGAATTGAATAGTAAATTGTTCCCATTTTCATCTGGCCCTTGACCCTAAAATTCATAATTACTTTCAGGTAGAACATGCATAATATGTACTAAGTTTCAAGGTAACTTGAGCCACTTCCGAGATATGGAGGAAAAAGTTAGTTCAGCACTTTCAATTGATATTTGACCTTTTGACCTTTGAGGCAAAAAGAGAGAAAAAAAAAAAACTTTCCAGAGACTTTCTATTAGGTTACACACACATACACCAAGTGTAAAAAAATAACCCTGCTGGCATTGCATAAATATGAGGGTAATAGTAAAATTTTGAAGTCTTGCACTTGACCTTTGACCCCTGACCTTTGACCCTATGAACCCTACATTCTCTAGATAATCACTTCCAGTCAGTACATGTATATACTATGTTCCATGAAGATACCTTGAACAATTTTCCAAGGTACAGAGAAAAAAAAAAGTTTTAATATTTCTACTTGACCTTTTGACCTTTGACCTTTGACCTCATGACCCAAACTTTCACCAGAGAATCTTAATTGGGTAATACATGTATACACTAAGTTCCAAGAAAATATCTTCAGGCATTCAATAGATATGGTGGAAATAGTGAAATTTTATGTATTTGACCCTGACCTTTTGACCTTTGACCTTTGACCTCATGACCCAAACTTTCACCAGAGAATCTTAATTGGGTAATACATGTATACACTAAGTTTCAAGAAAATATCTTAAGGCATTCAATAGATATGGTGGAAATAGTGAAATTTTATGTATTTGACCTTGACCTTTTGACCTTTGACCTTGAGCATGTGCACCCAAAAGTTGATAGGCACAACTTCACCCCCTAATACACATACATGCCAAGTTTCATTAGAATACCTCAACAGGTTTCGATAGTTATCTTGTCCACAAAATTCATTACGGACGGACGGAAGGACGGACGGACGGACGGACGGACGGACGGACAACCCGAAAACATAATGCCTCCGGCACCACTTCGTGGCGGAGGCATAAAAACATGGTTCACGTTCAAATCCTTCCACAATACAGGTCCAGTATACCGTAATGAATATTTGGACCTATCATTTGAGAAAGACCATCGGTGAATCTGGTAACATGATCTAGTATAATGAGTGTGAAGATGTAGTTGATTCTTCCTGAAAAACAGATGTTAAGGGAGAAACCCTCTCATCATCATGCACTATTAATGGAGTATCTGTATATAAAGTATTTGAGGTTCCGTTGTCTTCGACCACTTGAGTATGTAATCAAACTATTACAAGGCTCAAACATTTGGGGAAAAAAAAGAAAAAAGAAGAGAAGTGCAAAAGTTATACAGAAAATCAGAGATATACAAGTGTGTACATATAATTCAAAAAGAAAAAAAAAATATACAAAATTCAACAAGTTACCCAATATCTGAGTGCCTATTTGGGATCAATTTAGGCCCATGTCAAAGCTTTCCAAGTCACATTTACTAAGGATGGTCTTCTTTAAAATATTGCCTTTCTGTTTGTTGCTGGCAACAAAGTTTGCCGGCTGGGATATTGCGATGTTGTTGCGGGGGGGGGGGGGGGGGCAACACGATGCGATCTGTCAAGATCATTGAGAGTAATGGGCACATCGAGCTGGTCGGAACAGAGCTGGCGGATGAGTTGGTCTGTGTCTTCTAGTCTGCTCTCTTTGACACCATGGAACTTCAGGGAGTTGCGGCGGGTATATTGCTCTGCTTCATTCATCGTCAGTTTGAGATTGTTGACAGCTGTTGCTTGATCATCAAGAGCGGTGGTGAGACGTTTTATTTCAGCATCTTTTGCTTTGAGGGATGCTTCCAGGTCAAAGATGCAGCCATCATGTTGATCGGACTTCTCCTTGAGACTGGTGCACTTTTGCTCAACTAGGTCAAGGCGCTGGACAAACTTTGTCGTTTGTTTATTCATGGCTTTCTCAACAGCTTCTTCGATGGCTTTAAGGAAATCAGGACTCTGGATATACTCTCCAAAAGCCTGAATGATTGCTTCAGTACTTGTGGCTTTCCCTTTGCGGGTCTCCATATTGGGGTATCAGGTGCGACAGACAGTGTGACAGTAGTACTGGAATCTATCTGGAGTGATGACTATTACGGTGCTGTACTCAGTGACGAACAGAAATGGCGAGGTCAGGCATACTGACTGCAGAGAAGCAGCCAGTGGACTGTAACCGCTAGCTGTAATCCACATTGGCACTCTGAGACTATGACTGTAGAGCATACATGTCGCTTGTAAGTCAATTCATCTTCACTTCGAGGTAGGTCTCATACTCTTATATACCGTCACATGAAGAACACTTGTGATAGTCATTTGGTGATAATCACGGGAGGTTTTGAGTTCTGAGAAGATGAGGCTTAACTTCAGATGTCACATGAGATACTCAGTAGTCTACAAGCAGTACACTGTGTAGCTAGGCGACTGAAGTACGTACAACTTGCTTGCACATAACATTCAGCACCGCTACAGATACACGTATGCACAGTACACAGTTCAGTAGCCGTAGGACATGTATAACTAACACTAGTAACAGTAACACTCAGTATCAGTTTATCCAAGCACACTGTGCATTGACATTGATTAAGTTCAGGGTTTCCACGGATATAAGGCTGAGAGACACAGGTCACTGTAGCGAGAGGGCATGTAATATTGGTCCTGTGGTGTATGCAATATCAGAAAAAACTTACAGCAGATCGTCACTGTCACTGCAATTTCTGCATGAAGAACTGGTGGTCCATGACACGAAGATGAATGTGTGGGACTATAGCGCGAAAGACTGTTGTTTGCAGCGGTGTTTGCAGCAGGGACAGAACCACAAAATTCATATTCAGCAGGTCCAGATGCATGAAATCACAGATAAATCAGTTGCATTATGTCTTTAGCTCTCAGAATGTGAGGCAGAGGCACAGCGATGGCATGTCCATCCGTGAGATTTCTTGTGATTTTCTGGCATTCATAGGCACACATACGGTTAATATGGTGAAATACGGTGAAATTCACCGAAGGGCATATAGTACGTTCATCCGTACGTACGTGAGCTACTGCTCGATAAAGACAATCTGTCCTCCGTAGACAGACGGAAGGTACCAGTACCCATTGCTGTGTGGATATTCTTAACCACTGTCTCTATGGAAAATTGGGTGAGGTACCGCACCCTTCTCGATTGCGTCTAATTCACTGCCCTAGGTCGGCAAATTTAAGCTTGTACAGTTAAATCAACTATTCAAGAATAGACTTCACACACCACATTAATGAATAATCCAACATTTCGGTCGAATTTTCAACGTAAAACACACATCAACCAGCCTGTTGCGTCGTCACGTTCAATTTGAATGTACACGTAAAAAAGCTGTCAGAAATTTGGTTTACAACGACGTTTGATCTGTGCGCGATGTTCCACACAGGAGCCAGGATCATTGACTTCGGTCTGTATACGGAGGGGATCCGTGATACAGACCGATCTTTCGGTCAAGTATTCACCAAGATACAGGATGAAACACTAATTTACATACCCAAGACGGTGTCCGATCAAGTAGTTGTTTTTTAATGAAATAATGTACGTGACATGAACTAAACATGTGCAAAATATGGGGGCGATAGGGGCTGGTTTTTTTTAGTTCTTGCAAAGAAAGTTGCAGAAAGAAAGAAATATCTCAATATATCGAAGATAAGCTTTAATTTCAACCACGTTTTTTGACGTGATACCGACATCGTATGACAAAACGAAGGGCACATTGCCGATAGCCCAAAGTCTCAGCTACAACATATTAAAATTTGGGAGAAATTCACCGAAGTATAAGTGAGCTAGTGCTCGATAAAGATAGTCATATCAATTTTCATTTCCAGAAAAACTGCTCTCCCATAGAGATAACACGTAAACTGGTCAAATTTGACAAGGTGACTTTCAATCCATTTTTACGAGGTGATGCCGTCATCCAATCAAAATGTTGTAATCATATTAATGAAATATCATTTAATAAGCTACAACATACTGAAATCTGGGTGTAAATTGGCAAAGGATAAGTGAGATAGGCACGAGTGAACGTGAAATTTGATGACGTCATTTTGAAAATTTACTTTTTTTACTTTATTAAGAAATTTGATATCTTTTAATCATTTTGCCAGCATCGCCAACCCATGAAATACTGTAAACGTGGAAATTTTCGCGGTACATTAATTTTCGCGGATTTCGCGCTACGTTCAGCTAGCGCGAATTCAAAAACGCGCGAATATATCTTCACAATTTTCTATGCACATTTTGAACGGGATGAATTGTGTGCGCTTCATCGATGATACTGCTGCGTAGTACAATGTACAGGCATGTTTACGCTACTGTGCGAAGAGACGATAGATTGATGTGTACTGTAGCATGCATGTGTGTGTGTGTGGTGTGTGTCCTCGAACATGTTGTACCGGTAAGTATTGTGCTTGTACGTGTGTGTAGCGTACTAGTAGCGTAAAGAGCGACGCTCGGTAATGCTTGCTGAATATCCGGCCGCGATCCTCCGATCCCATTGGCGCAAAAAAAAAAATTGTTGCTCCCATTGCATGCCCCCCCCCCCCCCAAGCTGTGGTATGTGGACGACGTCGTGCATTTCAAGACGTACTGTAGTGAGCGCGTACCTACATACCGTGCATTCCGATTGGATTGTATGCGTGTGTATGTGGTAAGTATATGTGATGAAATCGTTGTGTGTCATGCTAGGCGTACCGGTATGCGGTACGGTATGCGGTCTATGTATGCAACGCGCATGCACTAGATTCCTAAGAGTGTTTGAATTTTTCCCGGGATTTCCTTCCGTTGGCAATTCAATCTTTGCGAAAATGCTTCGTTATTTTAAGCCAGTATCGAAGACAGATAATCTTCAGCTTTTTCCAAAGCCTGCCAACAAGATCTTGCAAGAGGATGGACTTGATCCAGCATCCATCCGATCAGCAAATGAGGAGATTTTGAAGAAAGTGGAAGAAGATTCATCGGACCAAACGCTTGGGTCTACGTTGTCTGCCGCTAGTTCTACTAGTGGCGGCAAAGTGAAACCCAAGCGTGGTCCGTATGGAGTCTACTCCAGCCAGCTTCGTGCGAAGATTGGCAGATACGCAGCTGAAAATGGCGTTGTTGCGGCGGCAAGAAATTTCACCAAGGAACTCGGACGCCCTGTCAACGAGAGTACGGTGAGAGGGATGAAGAAGGCCTACCTCGGAAAGCTGGACGAAGCTATCCCTGGACCGATCGACGAACTTGCCCGTCAGCACCGCGGCAGACCTCTCATGCTTGGAAAGGAGATGGATTTGAAGGTCCAAAAATTCATCAGGGCTTTGCGCGAGAGTGGAGGACCTGTATCAACCCCTCTGGTGGTAGCGGCAACGAAGGGACTGTTGAAAAATGAGACCCCTCCAATTCTGTCAGAATTTGGGGGACACCTAGTCATCGAGAAGACTTGGGCACGCTCTTTGCTACAGCGCATGAACTTCACGAAGCGGAAAGGCACAAAAGCAGCTCGGAAACTCCCTGATGACCTTGAGGCTTTGCGGGGGAAGTTTCAGCGGCGGATTGGCAGGCGTGTCCAGAAGTACAACATCCCAGACGAACTGATCTTGAACTGGGATCAGACTGCCGTGGAAGTAATTCCATCTGGGAGCTGGACAATGAATCATCGTGGGGAAACGCAAGTGGAGATCAAGGGAGTGGATGACAAGAGGCAGTACACTGCCCTTCTTGCATGCACCATGAGTGGCGAGCTGTTGCCTCCTCAGATTATCTATCAGGGGACCACTGAGAGATGTCATCCAAACATCAACTTTCCTCGAGATTGGGACATCTGGCATAGCGTCAGTCACTGGAGTACAAGCGACACCATGGTGCGCTACATCGAGCGGATCATTGTTCCATATGTTCGGCGCACTCAGGAGAGGCTGAACACCATCGCTCCTCCACTTCTCATCTTCGATGTGTTTGCTGCCCATCGTACTGATGACGTCAGGAGAGCAATCACGGAAGCAGGTGGTCTGTGCGTGTTCGTTCCACCTACATGCACGGATGAAATGCAGCCTCTCGATGCTACTGTGAATGCCAAGTACAAACAGGTGATGCGCACGCAATTCCAGATGTGGTTTGCCGAAAAAGTGGCAGCAATGGTAGAGCAAGGGCTTGGAGCGGCTGACATCGCGTCTCGATTGGATTTACGCACGGCCACCATCAAGCCTGTACACGCCCAGTGGCTTATCCGCACCCAAGCGATCGTGTCAAGCGAGGCAGAGATCATCAAGGAGGGGTTCAGGAAAACTGGAATCGTGCAGGCGGTGTACGATGCTCGTGCAGGTCCCGTACCTCCATGTGCTGACAGTGACGCCGAAACAGGCGAATGGGATGACGAGTAGACATCTCCCCAACTTCTTCGTGACTTTCAGTTCTAATTTGCCTGTTGTTTTTGACTTCGGATGTAGGCCTACTTGTTTTCTTTTTTTCTGGGGACGCATCCAGTGATTGTTAAGAGTTGTCCATTGATATTGCCGTTGCAACATGTTCAGAATGGAAAGTTATGTTCCAACTACGAACCAGATCAGATGTTGAATAACGTTACTGCTGTTGTTAGTGTTCACTCAGCATGTTTGTACTGTAACCTGGAATCAACTTCAACTGCTTGATGAGCTTGGAATGCAGCAATTAATTTGGAATACAATGTATTTACCTAGCTTTGACTCTGAGCAGCTGCCGTAAAAATGTTCGGTGTGGATGTTTTTGGATAAACTTTGGAAATATTACATCTCCAATCTTTGGAAATGAGCTGGAGGCAGTGGAGCATCTACACTAGTATCGGTAAGTTAAAAATCTGAAACGTGCCAAGATTCATTATTTTTGTAAACGTCTACGAGTACAGTACACATGTGCTCTCTAGCTCTGTGGCCATGCGTACCGGCCTAGCAATAAAGTAGCGTAGCAACATAGCACTAGCAGTATTGTCGCACGCACCGCACGCACCGATGCTACATTCCCCCGTAACTACGGTACTACAGTCACAGCTGTACTACGTATTTGAGTGCTTGTACTCGCAGTCGAGCCGCTCGCTACGTCGCTTGTCGTACGCTGGCATAGCAAGCTATGTAGCAGAGGCTTTGGATGAAAGCAGTGAATGTGTACTACAGTAAAAGTAACCTGCTGCGGAGCGCGAATTTAAGAACCCGCGAATACGTTTTCGAGCCGCTCAGCGCGAAAAATTAATCGCGCGAAAATATTGACGTTTACAGTAACATGTCCAACTCATCAGCTTTCAGAATATGTAAAAAAAATGGGGGGTTACCGTCCATCCTGACGAGTAAAATCGGATTTAAAATTGGCGTTTTTTTTGGCATAGTTGCACTGTATATCGCCATTGACGCGCGCGCGGAATTTCAACTTTGACGGGCCCGTATGACGTCATATTGAGTCGGATTGACTTGAAACTTGGTAGAAATATTTCTTGACATTTCAGACATCCGATGAAAGTGAAAAAATGGGAAATTTCTATTGCGTATGAGCTGTGCGTGCGTATATGCGCGCGCGCGTACGCGTCCGTCCGATTTTTTCAATTTTTCAAAAAATGCTCTAAATGGTCTGAAACGTATGCAAAAAAAATTTGAGCTCGATTTGAGCATACAAATATTTCAACGCGCGCATACGCGCACGTTTTAAGGGTATAGATGAATTTTGAAAACACAAGTAGAATCAGCTTAATTTGAACTATATGTGACGTAAATTTCATTGAGAAATTCCATTCCATTAATGAGATATGAATGAGAATGTGTTTTCATATAATGACGTCATAGTGACGTCACGGTCGACTGATCACTATGATTTTATAAAATCTGTCGTCTTTGGAACATGATACATATATGGTATGATTTTGAAATTGATAGGAAGAGCACTTTCTGAGCTAATCGATGCACAACTTTTGAGGAGAAATAAAGAAGAAGAAGAAGAAGAAGAACCAAAGAATCCGTACAGATACAGAAGGTGATCCGAGAGGATTCTCGGATCACCTAAATATGTACTAGTATGTGCAACCTGGGGGGTGTTTCATCAACATTTGTCAGCGCTGACAACTCGAATCACCATAGTAACAGTCAGTGACCAGAGCATCTCAGCCAATCAAAACCAAGGATTTTGCTGAAATTGGTCAGCACCGACAGTTGTCAGCGCTGACAAGCGTTGATGAAACACCCCCCTGTCATGTGTGCAAGTGTAATGTGTGTGACTGAGCACCTGCACACATGTGTGTACAAAATGTTAAAGGGAAGATAAACCCCAAAAACAATGTGGATTGAGTGAAAGCAGCAACATTATTAGAACACATCAGTGAAAGTTTGAAGAAAATCGGACAATCGATGCAAAAGTTATGAATTTTTAAAGTTTTGATGTTGGAACCGCTGGATGAGGAGACTACTGGAGGTTATGACGTATGAGTGGACAACAATACCAAGGAAATATAAAGAAAATACTACAAAAATCAATTTTTCATGAAAATTACAAATTCCATCAACTTGATATTGACATATGTTAAGGGTAGCAATTATTCCCCCTGCTTTCTGAAAGCGGTTGGTCCACTGCTCTTTCATAATTCTAGAAAAGTGAATTTTTGTGGAATTTCCTTTATATTTTCTTTGTATTGTTGTCCACTCATACGTCATATCCTCTAGTAGTCTCCCCATCCAGCGGTTCCAACACCAAAACTTTGAAAATTCATAACTTTTGCATCGATTGTCCGATTTTCCTCAAACTTTCATTGATGTGTTCTACTAATGTTGCTGCTTGCACTCAATCCACATTGTTCTTGGGGTTTATCTTCCCTTTAAATGTGTGTGTGCATGCATACTGTGTGCATGTGTGTGAGGGTGTGTGTCATGCATGTGTGTTTATTTGTGCTGAAGCACCTACCCTAACAGCACTGCAGTAAAACCTGCATGATCATGCTAGAATCCTCCAAGTGTCATGACTCAGAACCTGAGATTACTTCCCACAAACGAACCTTGACACCACTATTTTTGTTTTCCATTTTCTTGTAATACCCATAGCATGTGAACTTTCATACTTGACAAACGACCAACAAAGAAACCCTGCCCAGGCGAGCAATTTTAGCGCATGTATCCCACAAACACAGTGGGATTTTATGTATTTTACATAGCATATATACACCATCTACTGCCGAATTACAATCATGAAATTATCTTTTCTTTCCTTGTTTATTATTGGAACCCATAAACTGTCAACTTGTCTGTGTAACTCAAAGTTTTGAAATGAAGAATAAATTGCACAGAATTGATGTAATTTTCACAGCATGTAAAGAAATGGTGTTGTTTCAACCTGAAATATTCTATATGTCCTACTTCCATAAATCTATTGTCAAACCCTAATCCGCTGATTTACATCAGGCACACCACCAAAAAAAAAGTCGTAACTTACACTCACAAGGCTTGACCAATGACTGGCATAGCAACAACTAAGATGCAGAAGTATGTACATCTGTGTATTGCATTGTATAAAATAAAAACAGAAAACTAATGAGTGCATTTTGTTGGTCTTTCGAAGGAGGAACAAGTCATAGACTAGAATACATCTGCAAACTACCCAATGCCCCATGTAGATTAGAATGAAAATAATATATTACGGATCTGCCAGTACAAATGCCTTGTCTTCGGACAGCTGCTCTTCTGTGACATGTTGGGATGGAATGGGGGGGGGGGGGGGTAATCACTTTTAAAAGACTGAGCAGCTGTTATGGAAGAATAAATATAACGACATGGAACATAACTCTTCATTTACAGAACATGATGTAAATGTCACATGCCTTCTCCACAGTCAGATGTGCCATACATCACAATATCGTTAAACAGTTCTGTATGGAAAGGTGAGGGCATTTTCGTCTTTCCCATACATGTACATAAACTTCAACAGTAAGATATTTGTGCATATTACATGCCTCTGTACTGACAGGATCACGATGGTATCAAACACACACACACACACATTAGTATGCACTTCTCTCAGATACAACGTATGTGACAATAGTTTATATGGCTGTAGACAACTGAATATATTATAACTATTCACTCATATACACGGCACACAAAATGAAGCTAATTCTCAGGTTTATACAGTACCAGCACTATTATATGGTCTCAGTTCCCTTTATACACACAGTGTGCAAGCATTATTCCAGAAGACACAATACTGTATTACTGTATACTGCACATTGCACATATGTACCTGCATTATAATATAAGATTTCTCTCTATAGATCTCTATCTCTATCTAGATGTACACATGCTGAAGATATTTTAGATACATTACATAGTATCCTCCGAACTTTGTTTGGGGGATACAATAACAAGAGACCAAGAGACCTGGGGGTCTCGCAAATTCACCTTCCACACATTCTTGCAGATTCAAATAAAGTAGGCCTACATTATATACATGAAGCATTAACTTTGTTCTTTTACTTCTGGTTCTGGAGAAGATTTTTTTTTTTTTAAATTCCTTAATGTTGGTGGGTTTGGACTTCCCTAGGGGCCCCAAGGGGGAGCATGCTTCCCATTTATTTGAACAAATTGAGATCCTATCCCCTAAAGATGATACCTGCCTAGTTTGGTGAAAATTCATTATGATGGGGTTTTCAAGAAGAAGATGTAAGTGTACAATTTAGGCCCCAATTGGACATCCCCCCCCCCCCAATCCAAAGGGGCACCCATGGATTGCCATAAACAAACTTGAAACTACAGCCATCAATGTACTAACTCATAGTATCAACTTAGCTCCATCACATCAGGTACAAGAGAAGCAGATTTTCAAAGATTCCTTAATTTAGAGGGGGATGGGCCCCCTGGAGACCCCCCAGGGAGGAGGGCATTGCCCTAGGGATGCTACCTGCTTAAGTGAAAATCCGTCGTGGGGTGATCTAATGATGAACTCTGCAAAGTCTTAAAAAACTCAACCAAAATTACTGTCAGTTGATGGGCACATTTCTATGGCTACGCATGGAGGGCCTGAGAAGTTTACAACATCCTTGAAATCATACAATGCAGACATCACATGCCTTTGTTGACAGCTACAGTAGCCAGCCAATCTTTTATAGATTTTTTTTTTCATTCTTTTATGGGGAGTGGGGCACACTGAGAATGTGTTGTTAGGCACCAGAGTTCATTTCTCCCAGCTCTGTCGGCCAAATCCTCTCCTACTTCCATTTATCAGATCCTCCCATGTCCATGATGTACGCAACAGACACACAGACACACAGGTAGCTTACCTCAATATATGCAGACACACACACACACACACTCTTTGACTTCCTCCATGATGCGTATAATTTCTAGTACAGATGACACAGACTGTAACAATAATGACATCAATCATGCCTACTCCCATCCATGAAATGACTGATGACAAGACATCCTGTATGACAGACGGCTTGTGACAATACATTCTGACCATGTTTTGGTTCAGTATTTTGTATGGGGGCAGTTACAATTTCTTTCCTTTCATTGTTCTGTTTTACTCAACATTTTCCTAAATGCTGATTCCTCAGAGCTGATTGGTACAGAACACCTGAGAGTATTGTACACATTGTCAAACGTCCACAGCATGGAAAGGATTAACGTAAAGAGAGTAGATTATGATGACTGCAAAACATGAAAGCAAAGGCAAGACATTCTCATCCTGGAGAGTTGGATTCATTCCTGGAAATAATTTTTTTGCTTTCTTTTTTTTTTCAGGGGGGGGGGGGGCACATGCAATTTAATGGAACTAGAAATTTCAGTTGTATGGTATTGTTGATATTTTGGATGTAAATTTGAAATGCTTAGTGAAAATGTACCATTTTCTACAAGTCTGAAGTAATAATACGGGTGGCTATTTCAAGGTCTCAGCATACCTGCAATATGCGGGATACACAAAGCCGAGGAAACTGGTCAGAAATGATGCTGCGTAGCCGACTACCAGCCAGATACCAACTAGGGCCACAAGACCTGGACAAATAGAAAACATAAACAAAGAAGAACAAAGATTAACGCATGCGACTAGTCACTTTAAAGCTTTGGCTATATCACTGCACTCACATTTTGACAAAGCATAGGATTATAAACATACGTAGAACACCAAATTGCACAACAATTTGTACTGATACTCGTCTAGATGTACTCAGGATTAGCTGCTACAAGCACACAAAATCTATCTGCAGTGTTTTACATGACAAAAAAATCCACGAAGAAACTTGCATGGACTGCTGTAACCATGGATGCCTTTTTTAAAAAAAAATGATTTTTTTTTTTTTTTTTTTTTTTGACAAGGTGGGGGGATTACTAATCACAGATTTTAATGCCTTCTCCAGTTCATACAAAGTGTTGTCACCACCATTCCAAAGGGACAACTTGCAAGTAAGACCTTTGTCCCAATCAGACAAATGTCCCCAATTATTGAAAGATCAGCAGTGGAGACATCCAAACAAGAACAACTAAGTTTGACAAATGGGCTTACAAGTTCATTGAACTTTCATCCTTAAGTGTAAGAATCAATTTCTACAAAGTCTTTATTTTGTGTGAATATCAAACCGAATACATTTACAATTTAAAATGTATCTGGAATTGCTACTCAATGATTCTATTCCTGTCAAAGTTGTATTCCTGTCTATCCATGTCTCAATAAGATGGTGGCAACTGCACCATGGAACTTTTTATCATGGTGCCCTTTGGTACACACAGTATATCATAGAGCCTTCTTGAGGACTCTGGTGCCGCGGACACACTCAAGAGTCACATGACATGGTCACCTTCAGCTACAATCTTTACGAATGATAAAATTCTTCAGTCAGGAAGTAGCTGATTTCAGGCAAAATTTGGGGTCAACCTGTATGCTGCTAAAGAGCATATACCATTTAGTATACCGTGTAGTATACATTCTGCTTTTCGAAATACAATGCTACAAACTGCTTTGTGCACTATGTACAGTAGTGCACAGGCAGTATGAAAAATAACTATACAATGATATCAATACTACTACTACTGCTACTAATGATGATAATGTCATGATTATCATCATAAAAGAAATGAATAATAATAATGATCATCATCATCATAATTCTGCTATGTCTATTACTGATACAATTATAATCTCCAAAATATTATTATTGCTACTTTTACTCTAGCTGCTACTACCACCTGCACTTATTATGAAAATGACTCTCTTCTGAATGTTCAATATCAGATCAATGACAAGAGGGGAGAGAGGCATTCAACTCAGATTCACGAATAAGATTCTTTCTCAAACCATGGTACCAACAACATAGAAGCACACCCCTGTAGCCATGTATACTAGTACTGTGTACTTTGCACTACATCCTACTGGGTTCCTGCATTTATACGCATACAGGCAGTACATGTCAGGGTATACATGTATTGTCTAAACAAAAACATACACCACTTCAGATGGGCTACATGTAGGCGCTACATGTACAATGTACAAAATGTGTATCATGTACACAACCTAGTTGCACATTTGCATAAAGCAGAAACAGGATTTTCCTGCACGCTAGATATTGTACAGTGTATACCTACCTTGTAATGTCTGAATGTCCTAAAGGGGTATAGAAAGTTAACCTGTTGAGGACAGACTGATTTTGCTACAACACACATTTCCCATAGACACCTGCCTGAGTATACTAGAGACTTGTCCTCAACAGGTTGTATTGTATGTACCCTCTAACAGAGTGTTTTTATTTAAAACATTAAATCACGAACATCTCAACCAATTTATGAAACTTGACATACTCTGTACCTGAAAGTGTGCAGCCCACCTGGTATATACTTTAATCACAAGTTGTGAAATATTACAAGGTAATGCAATGTAATCAATACATAGTGTACCAAAGAAGTGCATGAAATAAAGAAAAATGAATAAACTCATCCAGCAATGCACCAACTCTGATTCTATACCTTGAATTGCTATCCGAACCTTGGCTGGCTGCTTAGCAAGTTCCTCCTTGGCTTTCTGCACAAACTCCATATTTCACTTGGGTAACTTTACAGTACTTTATACAGATATTCTCAACTACTTTTAGAGCACAAGCGGCACTCCTGCACGGCAGCACGTCGAATCAACTCGGTCCTTCCCTCTACCAGAGCTGTCAGCCTTTATAAGTCAAGTCTGAACTTTGTAAGCCAGGAAAGCTGATCCCTTGTGGTTGGTTAACCATGGAGACATGAAACTGAAGAGGAGTGTAGAGCCTACATGTATTTGATGTATGTAGGTACAATAGGTACACTACGTCACTTTAGACTGTCATCGGGCCAAAACTTGGGCAAACCAGTAGTCCTGTCGTCTACGTGTCAGAGACTGCAGGATATGAGAGTGAGCTCATTGCCACAATGGCTTCCCCCTGGTCCTCGTCAATCCAGGAAATGACAACAACAACAACAACAACAACTCGCTGTTCATTTACTTCCAGCTAGCCTTTCATGAGCATGACACAGGTAGGTAGCACACTCAACCCACGTCACAACACAAAGGTATGATACAAATCCTGTTCCTGCAATGACACAAGATGGACCCCCTGGCCTGGTAACCTCCGCTGCCTGAGATTCAACCTACAGGTGTACTGGCGTGCAAGACTGGAACATGCTTTTCAACAGAGCTTAACAGTCAATTACTCCTGACACAATGCACAGTATGTAAATGAGATTCTGTAATCTACACGTTCGTCTGGATGACAAGCTGTCTGAATGCAACACTGATTACATATATACATGGAGGTGTAACACTCTAGCCTCTAGCTTCAGCTGTTATCATCAAATGTGCGACACCAATGCTTGTTTTACAGTAACCATCTGTTGCAAGTGCAATATTGATTGATTTCTCGCCAAGGTGTGACGTTAACCTGTATGCATTCCCGCATATTGTCAGTTACAGATATGACCTGTTCATTCAGTGACCCTGCAGATGCCATCATCACAAAGTAATGGAATATTTAGTATTTTTGTCGCCTCATTTCATGCAAAGCGAACATATTCCAATTATTAAAAAAGATTTTAGACTTCAGTATTCCCTTGTTATTTGAAAGCAGCATCTGGGAAAATCATTTTTGAATTCCCTGACAGGCATGGAAACACATGCTATAAATCCACCGTTTATTTTGAAACTTGATTTAAGCAGGGAGGTGGAAGTCCACCTCCCTGATTTTATTGTTGAATATTCACTTCCTCTATCACAATGAGACTAAGAGCTCCTCTCCTGTACTGTCTAATGCAGAAAAATATGGATGGTGGATCGACATTCGATCAAAAGAAATATATGTATATATATATATATATATATATATATATATATATATATATATATATATATATATATATATATATATATATATATATATATATATATATATATATATATATATATAAGCAGAAGAAAATGTCGATCTCAGCATTCAAATTGTTCATTTTTCTTTCCCTTTGAGGTGACATGTCAAGCATTGTATGTGGTATTTCAGGTCCATGAAATATTCTTGTGAATATTCTCATGAAACATTTATAAACACATTACATGGAGGCTTCCATCAACTGAGCTCAGCAATTCAGCACGCATTACAAAATTCGCATACATGTATTAGTGTGTCTTTCTTCTTTAAACATTCAACAGAAAATTCAACTGAAAACAGGGGTCTGTAATAGAGACTATTGTGTGACTGATAGTTCAGCATACGTGTACACATGGTATCTTCAAATCCTATCCCCTTATTACAAACAATTGCAAACATACAGTTGTACGGCCTATAATAGCACTCACTGAAAAAAAAAAAGAAGATTTGACCTGGTTACTCATTAACTCTGCAAATGATCCTACAATCTCATGACATTGTTCTCACATTGGCTACAGCGAAACTTTTTTCTCGTATTGGATGGGAAGGGAGGCATGTTGAGTTATCATGAGTCAATCCTACACAGGGATGCTCATTATAAAATGTCAAGTACTATGTAAAATACAAATTGTGTACATATTTTGTAAAGCATGTGTACGTATGCAGTTTCATACTGTCGTTGTCCATGTAAAAACTACAGGGCTGCCAACTCTCATGCGTTGAGCGTGAGACTCACGCATTTTGGTCCTTCTCACTCTAAAATCAGTTGCAACTTTATTTCATTTGCATGCATTTCTATTGATCTCACTCATTTTGACTCCTAAATTATAGCTTTGGCCTATGGGAGTCTCACTCTCAACTAGTTTCCAGTGTTGGCAGCCCTGAAACTAGGCTAAGAGTAAGTCAAGATAGCACAGGTAAATGGGATACTAGTACCTCTTTCTCATACATTATCACTATATCTCCAATTAGTTGTATGTACCGGTAACATAATTTATACATGTACTGTACATGGTCCTTCATTTACATTTTGATAGCATGCACTGATCTTGACCACCGGGGTTGACCTTTAACCCTACTTGTACAAAGAAAGTGTTTCTCAATTTAATTTCTATCCACTAGTCTGAAATGGAAGTATAATCATGGAGGGAAAAAAAGAAGAAAAGAAATGCCAATAAATCTCACAGACCTTTCACCTTGACCTTCTGACTTAATTTAATTCTGCTGTTTCAGAAACGGATTTTTAATTTGATTTCTATTTTTTCATCAGATAATCACTAAACACTCAAAGCTGATTAAAGGCTGAAAATTTCTTTATGCAAAGTGTACAAACCTTGAACTAGTTATTATCGCTACCATGTTCATAGAAATAATCAGTAGGCCTACCTGGCCTACCGACTTTTCATTGAACCAATGCATAAGCTAACCTACTATAGAAATGGCTAGAAATATTTTTTTTTTTTTTTGTGGGGGGGGGGGGAGGGAGCAAGAGTGATTTCTGACCTATCAGCATTATCATTCTACGAAAATAATCATCAATCTATATTATTCTTTTCTTAAAGGACAAGTTCACCTTCATAAACATAAGGATTGAGAGAATGTAGCAATATTAGTAGAACACATAATTGAAAGTTTGAGGAAAATCGCACAATCCGCTCAAAAGTTATGAATTTTTGAAGTTTTTGTGCAGTAACCACTGGATGAGAAGACTACTGCAGTGTATGATGTCACATGCGTACAGCAATATAAGGAAAATATAAAGAGAATTTCACAAAATTTCATCTCTTGAAAAAAGTACACATTCCCCAAACTCGTTACCGAAAAATGTTATGGGTAATTCCCCCTGCCTTTAGAAAGAGGCAAGTCAAGTGCTCTTTTATTATGCGAAAAAAGTGAAAATATGTTGAATTTTCTTTACATTTTCTTTATACTGTTGTACGCACATAACTCACAAGCTGTAGTAGTCTCCTCATCCAGCGGTTCCAACACAAAAATTTGAAAAATTCATAACTTTTGAACGGATTGTCCAATTGTCCTCAAACTTTCACTGATGTGTTCTACTAATATTGTTGCATTCTCTTAATCCTTATGTTTATGAAGGTGAACTTGTCCTTTAATACATGAAGCGTATTACCACTGAACATTCTTTAACCATGGCTGACATGGCTGACAATGCCATTTCAGCCTTTAGAATGAAAATCAGTAAATTCTGACCTTCGACCTCCCACAGTAGGGAGATATTTTTAATTTGGGATATCAATGAAATAAGATTTGGTGCACACCTGTGAGGTTTTGTCAATGAAACTGCATTACAGATATGCACCAAATAACTCATGATTTTATTAATAAACTGGTTGTCTGGGAATAATATGCAAACAGAACACTTTATAATTTATATCTGAGATATATCAGAGATCACTATGACACAGTTGGCCGTGAGCTGTGCTATTCTGCTATCTCGCGCGCAGATCATGAATGATCACAAAAGATAAAAGATAACAAAACTGGCTGGAGATAGGCATACAGCCTGTATTCCCCGGCTCTTACATGACTGATGCATGTTACCTATTTTGCGGTCTTTCTATTTTTTATTGCTGCCCCCAGAAGTGTGAAAAAAATGGATGCTGGGCATGTGAGCATGAGATGAGGTGCTAAGATGTGGGTCTCATACTGAAGGGGTAAGACTTGGTAGGTCTGTGTAACACAGACCTGCCCAGTAGTATGCAATGCTCACATTTCTTTTTTTTTTTTTCTTTTTTTTTTTGGGGGGGGGGGGGGTACAGATTATAGGCATATCTCAAGAGCTCGATAAAGCATTGGTATAATGTCCACATACTTTGCTGTTATTACCAGGCATGCATTAGGTCAGGCAGAGAGGATATAAGGGCGTGAAAACCACGATGACCAACTTCTATCCTACATTTCACAATAAACATGCAATGGGACTACACATCAGCATGTGCACTAGACGTAACTGCATCTGCCAATGACACGGCAGTTTCTTCTCTCTCTCCCATTTCTCTCACACTGCAAGAGATTTTTGCATGCCCTGTGTCAACCTGCCCTCTACTGGAGGCATGGGGGTGGAAGAACAATCAGGACCTAGAGTTAGTATGGCAGTACTAACCACAAAAGTAAATTATCTCTTCAGTGAATCACTGGATTATCCGGAATGCAGAAATACATAAGGACGTGTCTCACTTTTCGGCATTGGTTTAGTCTGCTAATTTCAGACTCTCCTTGATTCAGATGTCTACAATTCCGTACAGTTTCTTCAAAAAAGTTAAAATTACTCTCACAAAAAGCCACTGAAACAAAATAGAGTGTAATCAGACTAAGTTAAAAGTTGTTGGTACAGTAACATGGTACCCTTCAAGAGATTTGTGCAGGGCATGACAGCACAAGATGAATGGAATTATTTGGTATAAGAGTCTGCAATTCATAAACTATACATGTTGTTGAGCCCAGTGCAATGTCCTTACCTCAAAGTCATCCTTCAGTGTGTGGGAGGTGTGCATGCTTGCTAGTATGGCAGCTTTTGTGCACATGCATGCTTCCAAAGGCATGCATGTGAGCTGCACTTTGCAGAAAATGGAGGCAGAATAAATGCACTCAGTGGCAAAAAAGGCACATGGGGGAAAAAAGGGAAAGATTTCACCCCATATCCATTCTTTACTTTCGAAATGTTTCACCAGTAACAATAAATTTTTCAGTATAACACACAGTCATCAAGACTGTTACCTACAGTTGCAAATATCTGAATGTACGTAATATATTGTAAATGATACACTGCATACCAATGTTCTTCTTCTGAAAAAAACATTCAACATTCCCCAAATTAGTCTTTTTTATGGAGAATTCCACTCTATAATTATCAATCAAGTTCATTTTAAGAGACAGAATAAAATGACACCAAAAACGGGGGTTGGGGAATTAAAATTTTGACACAAGTGAAGTGTATACTACAGTTAGGTCCTACTGTGATAGTTTAGAAAGTATAACAGCCACAGTTCAACTCCCTGTGTGATGGAATACTCAGTATGATTACAAAAGTCACTATCATTTCCACTAGCATTCACATCGAACATCATGGTCTTTCTTTGTTCTTTGTTCTTTTTAAGGGTAAAGTATGTTGTTGACTAAAAAAAAAGAGAAACTGAAACTTGTTCATCAGGTTTGTCAGATCTTTAAAACCCTTTGTAACTAATACTATGAACCCATTCAAGTCCTTATACTAGTAGGACACTAGTGACCCATCATCTCAAATACAGGGAATACCTGATATGAGACACAATTCTTCAGGGGAACATTCATTGAAACTTTACTGTACTTACATGTAGGGCCTATGCGACTCTCTACTTGTATTCTGTATGGGCGTATATGCTGTTTCAGAGGGTACAGCGTACCAGCATATTACTAACTTTATCCCATACAGATAATTTTTTAGTTTACACACTGAAACACAAAATGGGCATTGACCTTGACACAACCTGCCAATTTGTCTGAGCTTGAGAGCATCTCTCCCATTACAGTGTATACCAACAAAACCTGTTTACACAATTCTGGAATCACATGGAAGCATGCATCATGGTAATATAAAATTTTATGGTCTAAAACCAGTATTAGGAAGAGTTCAGTGTACCCCTGCTAAAATTAATGGACATGTCCCCAGCACTTGCCAATTGTGCATGTATGCCTGCTTGCATCCATGCATTGAAAGCTAACAAGGGTAGGGTAGTGTACATGTAGACTGGTATAAATGGTATTGGAAAATCAGTGGGGGTGGGGTAAACACGAACTCTATCCTCCAGATTTAGCTAGGCTTAGTGAAGTATAAATTTGTGTCTCGATCTACAAAACTGTAGGTCTGATCAAAGTAAAGTAAATCTTAACAAATTCATGTGGATATATCACTAGGCCGTGTATACACACAAATGTACCCAGTCATACTCTAGATCTTTACCCAGAGTAGAGACCTTATCATGTAGAGTCTACTGTAATTTGTAATCCAGATGTAGAATCTAGTTTTATCCAGTAATCTAGGCCTACTAGTAGGCGGGCGCTAATGTACTTTCATACCCATATCAAAATCTCAAATTCTGCAAACCCAAACTCCACCAAAGTCATACAAAATTCCTAATAGTTTACAGCTGTAAGTATTTTGCATTGATCGTATTTTCCCCATAGCACGCCAACAATGAATGCTAACAAATTTGGTATCATATGAAGAAGTAGTTTGTCTTCATGATTATTCTTCTAGAGAGTTGGTGTATGACTCTGACAATAAATTGGTGTAAACGTTGATGGATCACACTTATCCTCATTATATCTCAGTGTCTGCTTCAGTAGATGAACCAGCCTGTGGAATGCAAGTACATGTACATGTAATTTTGGATATGCTGAATCTGATGGTATGGCTAGTTTCTCACGAACCCCATGGTATTCGGGTGGGGATAATGTCTTGAAAATACCCCTTACAATCATTTTTTTTTTTCAAATTTAGCGAATGTTTTGGGCATGGCTTTGCATGTAAGAATCCATGGTCACATCTGCACATAGAGGCTCGTGTATATGTGTAAAATTTGACACACATTGCCATCATATGGTGTTCGTGGCACAAAACTGAATTGTGGTTGCATGCAGCTAGCTGTGCGTGTGTGTGAACAAGGCATCAGCATGGCACTCACTGCAAGTGTAAAAAAAAAAGATGAAAGGTTTACCAGCACGTAAGTCTTAGAGCAAGCACATACCGGTACATATATATGCACGCACACAGCACACACAGTATGGGGAGGGGCTTCTGTGCTGGTAAAAGGTACTTATGCTACGCATATTTTCTAATGAGTGTATGCTCATTAACTGCTCGCTGAGGATCCACATGCTCATGCAGCTCTTTACACTTCTTACAGCACTATTTGCAAACATGATTTTTACACTGTTTCAATCACACTCAGCAAAAAAAAAAAAAAAAAAAAAAGTTGTAATATTCCTGTGATTTAAAAGGTAATTATCTCAAGATAGAAACTTCATTTCGCCATGAAATTTTAAACTAACTCTCTTTTCATATAAAACAGCTCATATTCCAATTTTCATGGAATCTTATAAATTACAAGAACATTACAGACACCCTATTGAAAGATATGTCACATAATATTTGCTAACTTCAGTCGCAAGATGGTGCAAGCAGCATACATGTAGAAACCTATGCTTTTGCACACCATCAAAATTTTTGCACAGGAGGTCAAACCTTGGTACGGGTTCTTTTTACATCAGTGCCAGTTGACGTCAATATCAATACTTCCCGACAGTCAATTTGGTTCAAATTTAGTGTCTATGGGAGTGATTGGAAATGCTATTAAATATTTTTTGTGATTTTGGTGCAATTAGGTGTTACAGAATTTGCGACATCTACACTGATGCAAACGTATATTAGTGGCAGTGCCCCTGGCCAGGGCCCAGGGGTTAGGTTCTACCAGTAATGCTCCTTGTTTGTTGTGGAGTTCCTACTCCTCGACCGCGGAGTCATAACCATAACTCATTGAACACTGAATAAAGAAATACATGTAGCACACAGCATAGCTTGCGATAGTGTAAATGCAGTGAACGCGAGGTTTCTTTAGATAGGTGCCGCCTCTGTGTACGAGCCACTAGGCGAGTACACGCAGTGCACGCCATCTACAGATACCAGGTACCGAGCATCCGCGTCCACAACACTTATTGTCGCACAATGATACATGTGCACTAGACTCTATTTCTTTTAAAAAGAGCGAGTTTTGATGAATAACAAAATGATATAAATGGCAGTTCAATGTTAGATCGAATACATGATGAATGATAGACAATTAAATTTCAACGGGATAACGGCAGTCTCATGGCCACCTCACACTGTGCGATTTCTTGGGATATCCACACACGATGAATGATTGACTTACAACGCGATATCACGAGAGTGGTATATCACTCCAAACATGCACAAACTCACCCTTTCTATTCAGTAACCTATCAGAAATACTTGCATCTGAGTTTCGAAAGTCAAATAAAGTTAAGTTTTAACACTTTAGTATTTACAAGTGTTAGAAAATCGTTAGAAAATCTTGATCGCTTGAAATGCTAATGTACACAAGTACAGTATGAATACGTCAAGCGCATTTTATGCACCAAGGGTTGATCATTTGGTCT
This sequence comes from Diadema setosum, assembly GCF_964275005.1. Classification (NCBI taxonomy): domain Eukaryota; kingdom Metazoa; phylum Echinodermata; class Echinoidea; order Diadematoida; family Diadematidae; genus Diadema; species Diadema setosum. The sequence continues at coordinate 21,140,604 of NC_092691.1, forward strand.
GAATGTAGCGACACAGTGGCTTTTTCTATGGTGTCGCTGAAAAGCTAAAATCTGTTTTTCTCTTTTCCTTGGCCAAGACTTACATTAGTGGTTGTATAGCTTCAAAGCTCTTGAGTGCATGCGTGAGTGTGTACTACTACTTATATCATTCTTTTACTTTTCTATCTTTTCTTCTTTCATTTTCAGGTAGAATCTACATCTAAATTTCCCTTTCCTTCCTATCAATCATTTCTTGTGGCTTTCCTCTTGTCCAAATTTTGCAATTTTGTATTTAAATACTTCCTGCCTAATTGTTCTTTGATTCCTTCATGGGTTGTTTTTCCCTCAACTACAAAGGTTTTTCCTTTCTATCCTCTCCAATATCTTTTTCTATTGTGTCGTTATAATGAATCCTTTTCTTTATATCCTTTTCAACCTGTATAATTCTTTCTTTCCTTCCTATTCATCTTTGCTTTCATCCAGTTTCGATTCATCTTTCATTCTATCATTTTACCTAGTGCTTGTCTGTTTTCAATCTATATTTTTCTCTTTGCTTTCCTCTTTTCTTTTCAAACATATCAATTTCTCCCTTGCTTTCCTTTACAATGCAAGTTTCTCTTCTTTCTTTCCTTCCATTATAAATCTTTTAGTGTACTCTCTATTTTGTAAACCTTTTGTTTCATTTTTTCCAGGTTTTTTTTTTTATATCTTTTCTTTCATTTCCTTTTCTCTCTTTTCCGAGCCTTGAAGGCTTTACTCTTTCACCCTTGTCTTATAACCACATTTTTCACAATCTTCTTTCATTCATTCACACGCACACGCACACACACACAACACGAACAACCCCAATCCTCAATCAATCGCAACCGCGACTCGGTACAAGCTGAGACAAAGGCAGAAAAGTATTAGAGTCTATCGTTTTAAAGATACCATAGAAGAACTTGCTCTGATTGCCACGAGATAGCTACATTAAGATTAATCGCCATGAACCTGTTTTGTACACAGTGCTGCGCCGTCTGCTCTTGTGCAACGCAGTTATTGCAGAGCGAACTAGCTGCGATCGACATATTCAGACAAGTGTAAAAGTGTCAAAACTGTGAAAATTCCTTTTCTACTGGACTTGAATCTCACTCAGATGCAAATATTCGAGGCTGAATAGTGTTAGTGTTGGATATTCAGAGCGAGTTTGTGCATGTTTGGAGATCATTTGACAAACAGGTGTGAAAGTACACTAACGTCGCACTCCCATGCAGTGCGCGAAAAAAGTTGTGCCACATGATGCATTTTGACTAATTACCATAGTTATGGGTAAACTCGGCCACTTGTAATGCGCGCGCTGGGGGCCGAGTTTACCCGCTAGGCCGAGTTTACCGGCAAAATCGTGAAATCGGCCCCATTGCAGTGCGCGTGCACCCGTGCGATAGCAAGCAAGGTTAGGTTAGGGTGAGGGTTTAGGGTTAGGTAGGGTTGTATTTATGGTTAAATTGGCCGTTAAATTAGTCGAGGGACATTAGGGAGTCCTTCCGAGAATAAAAAGTTGAAGACCAAAGAAAAAGACGGGAGAAAGGGAGGACGAAGATGCTATGCTGTGGAAATCTACCCCACTACTGTATTAATAGGGTGTCTGGAGCATTTCTGTAAAAAACTTTTGAAATTCTGTGAAAAACGAATTGTGAACTATTTTATATGAAAGAGAATTACATCATTAAAACATATTTCAAATTTCGTGATGAAATGATGTTTCTATCTCGAGAAATTTAACTTTCAAATCACAGCAATATTACCCCCTTTTTTTACGAGCACGCATGAAAATGTGTCCAAATCATGTTTGCAAACAACGCTGAAAAGCTGCATTCGCGTGTGGATCTCCAGCGATCTGATAATGAACGTACAGCGGTTAGAAAATACGCGTAACAAGTGCAGAAGCCACTCCCCCTTGTGTTGTCATACCCTGTGTGCGCGCTGCGTGCGTATCACGTACGTGCTCGGTATTCAGTTCAGTTTACATTCGATTCGCAGGTACCGTATTGAGCGCCCTACGTACCTACGAACCCCACGTATAAGCAGCACCGGTAATTCGGGGAGCGGAGTGGAGAGCATCGCGATTGTCAGCCAGGGCAGCCAGCGTGGCGAGCATGGTTCGAAGAAAATGCAGTTGAATTTCGAGAGCAGGTGCACGCAGCTCGCGTGAAATGTATGAACTACAACCTTTACAGCCACAGGCTTGGAGTTGATGCTACATTACCACTATTCGTACATGCATAAATGGCCAAATAAGAGTCTTCCGAAATCTTTTGCACGCCCTTTTTGTCGATCGGGTATTCATAATCGGATACACCGCTACCACAGTAACGTTAGTTAGGCCTACTTCGTTCATACTTGGCTAAGCGGACATGTATTCACAATCCACTTCTCAGTACCAGTGACTCGAGCATCGCGAGTGCACTTTCGAAATATAAATAAGCAACGATAAGATCATAACCAATACATATATGTAAACTAATAATAGTAGATAGAAATTTAGTAGAGTCTGCGTTTTCAAACTGATTAGCCAAGACGTACGTGATTGAGAGCGTGACAGTATCCAGTATATACTGTACAGAGTGGTGCTATGTGTGATGTGTGTTGTAGAGCTATTGCAAGCGACAGCTCAGTTTCCTGCAGCTAGCTAGCTGCTCACTGATCGGACGAACCTCGTGATATGCACGTACTTATGTACACACACACACACACACACACAGGTAGCTCTCTGCATCGGGCGCGCGCTGCATGCACACGTGATCCACACACCGCAGAGGCCATGTGGTAGACGGCGCTGCGTATTGAAATTACATATGGGCATTTCCACAGTAGTAAATTTACTAAATGGGTACTTTTCCGGGATGTCTCTTTATTTTCTGTTTCCAATGTGCAGTAAATATATTTTAGTTGGTATCTACTGGTAGATCGCGTAGAGCCGAGGCACGCGTAGCAACAAAGCTAGTCGAAAGTACCAGACTTCCCAACTCTGGTTGTGTGGTCTCTCGTACATTACATGATTTTTTTTTTTTTATCCCCCTCTTCATAGGGTCATGTGTAGGGAGTTTCCCACTACATTATAGACCTTATGCATTGACGTCATCACTCGCTTGACAACCTCTCGCGACGCCATCTTAGAGGGCAAGCGAAGTCCTTGACATCACAGAGGCGTGCAGCTAGTTATGTGCTTTTCCTATGCGCACTAGCGGCGATCGCCTCACTCGCCGCCAGTCCCCAGGCTAGTGGCAGGGTTTTTTTTACCATCAAACAAGTTTGACATGACATGACACATTATGCAGCAATATTTGGGTAATTTTCTCACATTGTGCAATCGAAATACTCACAGCAACTACAGAATTCCTAGGTTATATCGCAGAAATTTGTATCCATAGCGCAACATCGCCGTTCGCTAAATGTATGTCGCCATTTTGAATTTCATTAGCCAATCACATGCGAGGTACGGGTTTTAGTAAAAAACACGTAGAAATCTATCTCGCATGTGATTGGCTAACGGATTCGTAGGTTGATGAGCTGTTACGACCGCTGGTAGTTGCATCTTTTTTCATGAAAATTGTGCCAAAATGTTGGATATATCATTAACCTGGTGAATGCAATGCATACATCAAATGTCGATTTTGCTATACAAGCTTGAATTTCCCGATCTAACGTCAATTACGGTATGGTCGCCACTGCGGTAAGGTCGCCAGACATTCACATCGCATGTAACGCGCGCCGCGATCGGAGATCAGGTTGGGCGACGGATTTTCATCACTCTCAAAATACATTCGTAATTCACCTTTTTCCTCCGTAAAAACACAAATAATTTTAATCAAAATATATTTTACCATATGTAACAGGTGATAAAACCATTTTTAATGCAAGGATGTTTTTGATTTAGAATGGATTTCAGGTGGCAGATTAAGGGAGATTTTCAAACGCGGTGACCGACAATGCCTCCTTCATTGAAGCGTACAGTTGTATGTATAACACACACGCTAATAATATGTGGCCGGCTAGGGGCGGCGAACTAATTCAGTGCCGATATTAGTTCGCCAGCCGGACGTGCACAAGAATTACACACAAGTGGCGACAATACGGTAATTGACGTTAGGGCTGTAGTCTAGATTACATGCAATAGAAAAGACGGTAAAAGAAACACCGATGTTGTGTGTAAATGCCCATTGCCTTGCGTGTAAAAGCACGCTCTAGCAACGCATCGCTTGCCCTCTGAGGGAGGGCGCCCTTCAGTTAGTAAGACCATGTGACGTCATATGCATAAGGGCAATTCCGCAGTTAGGTGGACATGCCATGGATAAAAGAAATGTGCCTCTTTATCTTACCCTTTAATCTAGGTATCAACTAATGCCATGGATGTTCACCAATCATTAGGGTCTTTGAAATTCAGTAGATTTTATTTTTCGTATTCATTGATTTTGTGAGATCTAAAACCATCATTTAAAAAGTACATGTGGGACTGGGGACGCAGAAATTCACTTAAATGCAAATTACAGTGGGTTCCTTTGAAGTTTTTTCCTCAAAGTTTTGCTAAAGGGTAAAAGATGAATACATTTAAATACTCCAGAAGTCATGTGACATTTTATCAATTACAAAAGGGTGAAATGACCTGCGGAATTACTCCGGACAAATGTAACGTTACTAACCGTAACGTTACTAACCATGCTTTTGGGGGTCTAGCTAAAGAATTATTGGTCGAACTGCTAAAAAAAATTGCATGAACATTTGTCATGATGCAATAATTGAAATTAATGGAACACTTTGTTTGAAGTAACTTGAATTTTTGCACACTTTTTGTTACAAGACATTGATTTTTTTGTCATGTCCTTTTTTCGTAACGTTACTAACCAGCCCTTTAAGTTGCTATAGCAATTCTAATATTTCTTGGATTGTGTTCATTCTTTTCTGTATCATAAACCTGGGATGGATGAACATGTTTTGGACATAATTTTGACTTGAAGTGAATAAATGGTAATTTAGTGGTAAAAACAAATATCTAAATTTGTTCAAATGTAACGTTACTAACCGCGGAATTGCCCATAAGGTCTATTATTGACAACCACTGCACATGCACTGCCACTGCTGCACTCCATGGTCTCTGTGCTTTCTTGCAATAACTTATGGTTCTACTGCATAAGCTTATAAGTCATAAATATTACGTCAAAAATATTGGCAAGAGTTCCTTTTGAGACAGCCACCCAAAAGTGAGTGCGTACATCCGTGCGTATTGCAAGCAAGGTTATAGGTTAGGTAGAGTTGTAACATGTTATAGATCTGCACTTATTTAGTACTAGAAATCTAGTGTGATTGGGGTGGCTGTCTCAAAAGGAAGTCTTTCCAAAATATTTCACAAAACTGCATTTCGGGTGAAATATTAGCGCTTGTCCATCAGTTAAACAGGTCTTCTGCGCTGCGCCATTTATCCCACGCCCACCCATCCCATCTGTAACCGTTACTTCTTTATCATCCATATAAAACCACACACGCCAGCCGCGACCGTTTTACACACGTTATCTAGCTAGGACTTCAATACAGTATTGGGTAGTAGGCCTACGTGTATGTACCTGCGACATAGTACGTCCTCTTCACCCCAGTCTTTTCCTCGAGCATGGCTAACACATCCGTGACGGCATTTTTCTCGTACAGAGCCTTTTCGATCTTTTCCCTCCAGTTCTCCATCTTTTGTTTTGCAGTTTCTGAAGTCATAATTCAAGCAGAGTTTAGAGTAGATTTGTTCGGGGCGCAGAATTACCCAGGCAGGCGCAATAGATCATAGAACACGAAAGTACGTATGGGATGGAACGCGCACACACCCGTACCTGGGATCGGAGAGCTTATAATAGAGAGCTATGCGATGCGATGAGAAGCGCGCTCATCTGCGATGCCTGTAAGTAGCAGGTGCATACCATAGAGCTGCATTAGTACAGCTCTATGGTGCATACATAGTGCGTACACTTCAATGCAGTAATCTGGCTAACTCGTGATCATTATGAATGCATGCAGCGCATGTCAGGCATTTTGGTATCTGAAAAATTGACAAAGCTGGCGCTATTCTTTTTCTTTCTTTCTTTCTTTCTTTTTTTCCACAGAAGGAACCACTGTACAGGTGTAAAGTTGCACCATCAAACATCGTATCAAGTTAAAGTTCGACCCCGTGGCTAATAAAACAAATCATAAACAAGCCATTAAGTCTTTATCAAAATGATTATAATCAAAATACTATCAAACTCCAGTTCGAGTTGCTGTTTCTCCATGCCTACCGAGGGTTCAAGACTTGCTTGGGGTAAAAGTTTGAGTTGGGTGAACCTATTACGAATCAAACACCGAACAAACTCTTTGGAGCATAAAGTGCCAAAATCTTGTAAATACAATTTTTGGTAATTTTCCGTGTTACATGTGCTGCATAGTCCGAATAAAAGAAGTTAATTCATCCAAAAAAAAAAAAAAAAAATCACATGTTTTCACCGAACGGCGATGTTGGTCGCAGCCTCACTACTGCAACTTTTAGCTGAGAATGTGTGAAGTGAAACCTATCACTCTCTTGCTGTGCACAAAACATGAACAAAACAAAACGATTTGGGTTAAGAATTTAGCAACCAGCAGCTTCCCCCCCCCACACACACAAACACACAAACACACAAACACACAAACACACAAACACACACTGCAACCTCACCCCAAGTCATACAAAAGATAGTTAACCTATAGGAAGTGAAGAAATCATGATGTATGGGATCGAAAATACGAAGGTAACAAGATTTTAAGAAGTGCATGCAGGTAGCATATGATAATGACAGCAATGTGAAGTAAGTCAGTTACCAATTATTTTCTCACCTCTAAAATTGCACATCATCATCATCATCATCATTATTATCATCATCAACATCATCATCATCATCTGGGCAGGAGGAGAGGTAGAACCTCGTTGTAATCATTGGTCATTTCTTCAGGATATGAGTTACTCACATACTGCATGACATGCGCGGAGGGGGATTGGACGTTCAGGGTGTTTGATCAAGGAAGGCTAAAGCGATCGGTCCACCAGTGATCATCCAGCCTTACTTTAAACATAGTTATCTTTTTTTTTTTTTTTTTGCTATAAAGAATATTTTATTCTTCATCAATGGGAACACAATGTACAAACACATTTATACACAATTCTTTACATCAATTTCATCAATGGAAACAAAATCTATACCGAATCTTAACATCAATTTGATACATTTTGATACACTCTGATACATTTTTTCACATTCCATATACACAACTCTTTTTTTTTTTTACTATTTTTACTCTACTAACCCCTCATTCTCTTTTTAATTCTATTCCTTCATTATCATTACGAATTTTATGATCTAAATCACTAACCTAAAATACTTTCTTTTCAACATTCATTCAAACCAACTTTAAGTACCAATATCCATTGATTGAAGTTTATTCTTAAAACAACAACAATAACAAACAAACAATCAAGAACCACCCAGACCACCCTTACCCCCATCCATTCTCCCCCTTACTACCCTACCCCATTCTCCCCCTCCCCCTTCAAAATTCCCCCTCACAACAAAACCTCAGAGACACTAAAACATGTTCTATAATGTCCTGACATACATTATAACACATACGAGTGCGTCGAAAGGCATTTCCTGGTGGATGTGCAGTAGGCCCTACTCTATTAAACAAAAGCAAAACAAATTCTCAATTCTTTTCCAGTTTTCCCACTTTTGCAAATGTATTGACAACGTATTACGTATAATTGCTAACTTTTCTTCTTCAATGGCGGTAGAATCGATTACTCTTTGAGGAAGGCTGTTCCAATCGGACTCTACTCGATTGCCGAAAAAGAAAAAAAAAACACATTTCCGTTAATCAAGACGAGACATAGACATAATTTAATTCATTATATTAGTTGACGTTATATAAAATAATGTGTCCGCTTAAATTCTTTCAATGAAAAAAAAAAATCTAATTTCTATTTTTTCAATGCAAGTGGACTTTAAATGGGACTTGGTGATTCGTTTACGGCATAGAGATGGTGAAAAATGATGTGCTGATATACCTTAGAAATAGAAGGTAAAGAAAATTACAAAGAAGCAACGGCAAATCAAACAATAATAGCGAATCAAATTCTAGTGTCATAGGGAAGTTTTCACAAAGCATATCTCATTAACGGATACATCAATTCAGTTTGTATAAGGAGTAAGGACACGCCTGTTATCCCCTTTCATGTTTCTTGAGTCATTTTTCTTCTTCTTTTCTTATTTGTCTTCTTATACTTTTCGAATTCATACGGCAAAAAAAAAAAAAAAAACAGTGACAGAAAAACTTGTCATTATTATTATGATGCTATATATAAATAGCTATAGAGTGTATCACAGAGCTCATCAAAAACACACGTTCATAGACAAATAAAATGAGGAAAAAGATAAGTTTTCAACATACAAATTCCTTAATAAAAATGTGTTTAGCTTTACGGAGCTTGCCGATTACTTTGATGAAAGTGGGGAGCCGCGGAAGTTGCTGTTGTACAGTGTAAAGCATGTGGGACCTGACGATCCCCAGCTTTACTAGGAGTTCCGAGACAGGAAAGACGAAAGGAGTTGGTATACCTAAACCCGGACCTGAACGTAGATTCCCTGAAATTAGATTAGAACGTAGATTCCCTGAAATTAGATTAGAACGTAGATTCCTTACAGTTCCTTGAGTACCAAAGCGTGATGTCATAGCCATTCATCGTCATGGAAACTGGTTCCAAACAACCTCATCTGGCCCGGGTGTTTACTATAATACGCGCGCACCTGATGGATGAGGACCAGTTCCAACCTGCAAGCTAAGGGCAAAAGACCAAGATATCATCACTTCGGCATCAAGACCTAATCTATATGCCTATATGCAACTTGGGTCAATCAATATGATATTGTTCAGTTATATTGACGCTTGGTTGTGAAAGGTTTTACTAACCAGTATCTTAAAAAACCCGGAATTAAATGAAAGTCAATGAAGAGTCATTGTCTTTAACCATAGGAGTAAAGGATTGTGATGACGTTCCACCATGAAGATAATGCCATGCAGCAGCTCAATTATGTAACCTTTGCAATCTCCTTGATGATATTGTGTATGCCCGAGGAATTTCTGTTAGGAGACCATTGTAATAATCTAACTGGGACAACATAGCATCTCATTACATAATTACACACATCCTTGATTACATTCTTCCTATTCAAACTCGTGGCACATTCTTTTTAACTGAAACAAACAACATGATATTTGCAAGTATGATTTGATCAGCCGGAGACTGTCAAATGAATAAACCCCAAGATCCTAATTTAAAATGATGAGACTAATATTACGACGATAAGACTAAAGTCATTCAAATTGCAAAGTTTTGTAATTGGTTCTTTTGTGTGTGTGTGTGCGTGTGTGTGTGTGTGTGTGTGTGTGTGTGTGTGTGTGTGTGTGTGGGTGACTAACATATATCCAATATTACTTCTTTCTATAGCACACTTATTTTATACTTAAACGGCCAACATTATTTGAACTTATTCAAATTCATGAAATTCTTCCGTCGAGATGTTTTCATTGCAACTGATTGACAAATTGCCCTACATCGACGTAAATAAGCACTGAATTGATTTTTTATCATGGCTACTACTAAAACACTGATCAATTCAGTGCTTATTTACGTCGATGTAGGGCAATTTGTCAATCAGTTGCAATGAAAACATCTCGACGGAAGAATTTCATGAATTTGAATAACAAAGCAGTACCCGCTGCATGCTATAAGGATTAGAACCAACACTTGCTGTCGGGCGAAAGCTCGGTGGTCTAGTGGAGATGACGCCTGTCCGGTGATCAGGAGGTCGTAGGTTCGAATCCTGCTCGAGTATATACGCCCATGATTTTTTATCATGGCTACTGCTAAAACACTGATCAATTCAGTGCTTATTTACGTCGATGTAGGGCAATTTGTCAATCAGTTGCAATTATTTGAACTCCTTCACAGTTTACGATGCCACTCCTCTACTAGTAACTAACCGACTAACTGTTGATCACAGTGGCTAGTGATTTTCTTCGAATTTGTTATGTGTTTGAAATATCTGTAAATAAATTGTATTATAATGTAAATAGCAAAGTCTGCAAGAATCTTCAGCCTATTGAAGGAGGCAGACTTAATCAGAAGAAGAAGAACAAGCTACATTTTCTGAAACGGGGGGGGGGGGGTAAAATAGTCAGACCCTATGTATTACTATGCAAAAGGTTGTGTCCCCCCCCCCCCGTTTGCATGACATCTTATCATGAAGTAGGAAAGATAAAAGCGATAAGAATTAATACATAGGTTTGCAAGCACATTTTTAGCAATATTTTTGAAAGAAGCTCGAGGAAGAAACAGAAAACACAAATTCTTTAATTAACTGGCCCTAGCAGCATCAAATTAAACTGATTTAGGGATTTTTTTTTTTTTTTTCTGGAGTAGATGTTATGTACAGACTACAGGGAGATGCGTCTCACCCGTAGAGATATATATACTGATGAAGTAGAATTCATCTCTTCTTTATCTCTTTTTAGTCTCTGCGCAACTGACAACTTTATTCGTGATTTTGTTGTCTACAGTACTAGTAGGTCCTATTTGTGTGAATTGCGCAATACCGGTTCGTCGGTCAACGCAACTTCTTGCAAATGTGAATCCGTACTCCGGAGAATTGAACGGAGCGTAGCGTGGTTAGGTAAATGCGAAAATGGCAGATTTCGAGTTAGAAACCGGGAAAGTTTCGTCCTTTTCCAAGCTGGGTCTGCATGAATGGCTTTCAAAGCAATGTCAGGCTGTGGGAATAAAGCGACCTACTCCTATTCAGCATAACTGCATCCCTCCGATATTAAAAGGTAAAATAGAATGTAACGCTAATAATGCAATGCCAATGGGCAGGGACATGTGCAATTTGTGTAGTCCCATATGTTTGCTCTGGGGTTGTAAAACGACAAGCGCAATATAATCGGCCTAACGTTAACTAGAGGTAGATCATTTAAAGACGCCTAACCGTCAGACTACTATTCAAATTTACATAATATGCTCGTGTAAAAGTCATAAGTGTACGTCATGCACTAGGAGCGCATTATAATCCGTAGCATAATACTTAAATTATTGGATGCAGTTAGAATACTAGTGTTAGAATTGTCCTTAAAAAATATCATATGAATCCCCGATGTAGCTACACGCAGCCGCTGTACCACTGTAGAGACAGCGGCTGCACCTCTATTCCTTCGCAGACGTTGTCATTTTTCAGTGTGGTTGTGCGACTCCTTCATGAATATCTTTATTAATCGTGGAAAACTAAAATACAAGGAATTAACGTAATCTATGATAATCATTCAATAATCGGTATGCGATTTTTTGTTTAATTACGTCAAAAACTCACCGAAATCTGTGGCTGAAATCAGGTCTGTAAACATCCTTATTGCTTCACTCCTCATCTGCGTGTTATTATGAATGGCATTCACTCTCGTATACTACAACGTACAACGTAGGTAGACGGAGAGGCGCCCTCTAGCTCTCCGACTACCTACGTTGTACATTGTAGTATTTGTGAATGCCATTCACAACACAGTGAAGGACTTTTCTTTTTTTTCATCCAAAAATTGAGAAAAAACAGTGACTTTCATGGATCTATTTCACTAATTTCATAACAGCCTGGTAGGTCGGTGCCCAAGAGGATGGCGATGCGTGTAACATTCACAGGTGGGTGCGTGGGCGGTCAGTTCAGTCTAGGGCAAAGCTTCTCTCTCTCTTGTGATGGGTCCAGCCTCCGCCCCACGAAACCTCGGGCCTGCTCGTCTGTGTCGTCCAGACAATACATTCATTACTAATGTACGGGCACGTACGCGCACCCGCGCGTGTGGGTATGTGTGCCCCGTATACTGAGTAATCATATATTATGTTCTTTCACTACACACCCCCCGGCCAACAAAGCTGAAACTCACTTTTTCTGACTAATTTGATGTGATCTTCAAAAGATCCTATCAAACATTCCAATAACTGATCCCTTATCATATGTGAAATAATGTACACACATCATTTTAGAGAAATTCTTCCGTCCTCCATTTATATATGTATCAACAATATCATTTATTATAAAAAAATTTCCATATAACAACTTGATTATTCTGATTTCTTTATGGAGAAACCCAAATAAACAGATATCCATGTGAGTACCAATAGCACCCATTACAACAATTTTCAATTTCACCATTAATATTTCAACAATAACCCCACCTAACCTGCATTAACATGCAGCATAATTCTTAATTTCATTTTGCCGGGGTTATATAATATATGTTCTAAGCGGCATTCACCCGAACGGTGATGTCAATTCTGAAAAGTGATGACGATTTGACTCGGCACACCACTATTTCATCAGTGTCTTTCAAGGTGTTCGTAGTACTATTCCAAGGTGGGGGCCATGGGGGTGTTACCCAGGGACTAGGTGGAATGGGAGGATGCCTGTCACTAGTAGCGTGGGAAGTTTTCACTTCCCTTTGCTCCCTGGGGGCATCCTTTCTTGCTCCTCCTGGTGTGGTGTCCCTGCCAGGATTGCCCTGGCCGCCTCCCTTGGAGAGTTCCTTCCTCCCCCGAGAGGCTGATGTTTGAGGGCGCTGGTCTCGTCCACTTCTTGCGCTGGCTGGACTTTCTGGAGCTGGCGAAGAGGCCAAACTTGGCCAAACGCCCTGGCGTGCTGGCGGTCATGCCATGTGCCCTGGCAGATTGGCCGATGGGTATCATGTCGCCGTCATCAGATGCACTGCTTCCAGTACTGGTGGTTTTCCTTACACCAACTTCAGGTCTCCTGAAACTGACTGTTGTATCCACAGACTCCATGGTGCTGGGTATGTGGTTTGCCTTGGCTGATACAAGTGAGGAAACACTGACTCCATCCGTTGTTGTAGTTTCCATGGCAACTGGATGCGAGGAGTGATGGATGCCTGCATCAACTGTGTCCATGGGCTCCGGTGGGCTGGGCTCTGGGCTGGGCACGTACGCGCACCCGTGCATGTGGGTACGTGTGCCCCGTATACTGAGTAATCATATAATAATGATCTTTCACTACAACTGCGTGAACGCGTCCGGATAATAGAGATTACCGGATAAAAAGAGGCCGGATAATTGAGGTCGAACTGTATCTGCTTGTGTATTGACTCCTTCCAAACATGGACTGAGGATGTACTCTCACTCGCCATTGTAGTCCAAAAATACCTCTGTGAGTAATGCCAATGATATTGGGTGATCAGCAGAATTCTATGCACAAGGTCAAATTTATTTATATCCGTCACCTTTTGTAAGGCAATCAAGTTTCTTTTTCCATTAGCGTTCTGTAAACAACTAGTATCTGACTGATGTGTGTCTGTCTGTGTGTTGGTGTTGACTTTGTATGCTTGTGTGTTCATGTTTATAGACTACCCCAGGAGCAAGGCCAACACCATTAACACATTTATCTCCCAGGCTGCGGCCCAGGAGTAGTTATGAATCACTTTGTTCGTACTCTCTCCTATGTTACAATCAGGTAATGACTGCATTGGGTGCGCCAAGACAGGAAGTGGAAAGACAGCAGCGTTTGCCCTCCCCATTCTACAGAAACTGAGTGAGGACCCCTACAGTGTGTTTGCCCTGATCATCACCCCGACAAGGTGAGACAGGAGTAGCATTCCCCATGCAGGGCAAGCATGCCAGTGGCAGATACTCATATCAAGAGTCATAAATCAAGACTTAGTAGATTTCATTAAAAAAAAAAAAAAAAAAACCTTTGCCATATTTTAGCCCAAAATGTTTTAAGCCTTTATTTATTGCATTCAATGTACCGTTCTTGAGAAATTAAAAATGAAGGGATCATTGTTGTGGTGAACAATAAATGGCATTGGAAAAATAAACAAAGCAAAATTACCGAAATTAACACAAAATTTTGAAGGACAGTATCACACTTTCACAATACCAAAATTATTTTTCTTTTGCTAGAGTGTTGCATATCAATGTGTTCATGAATCATAGTTGTAATGTCAGTCCAGATATTGCAATAACTTTTTGAAGATGCGATTTCCTTGTAATTTGAAGTCGTGCTGTTTATTCTCAAGGGAACTCGCCATCCAGATAGCTGAGCAATTTCGGGTACTCGGAAAGCCCATTGGACTCCGAGTGAGCGTCATAATCGGTGGTCTAGGTAAGTTGATCCCTTGGAATTTACCAGAACATGGGGAGAAGGAGAAGGAAGGGCACTTTCCCTTGCGTGTGTGTGTGTGTGTGTGTGTGTGTGTGTGTATGTGTGTATGTGTGTGCTTTTGGATAGATCATGACGCAAATCTCTCGTTTGAAGAGGCTACACCCCCGTAAATAATGCCAGTGTATATCTTGGCAATCAATGACTTAAAAACCAAAGATATAAAACACCTGTTTCTTGACCCTGGAATAATCTAAGCATCAGTCATCGCCACAGCGCCACACCGGGGGGGGGGGGGGGGGGGGGGGGGCACCGCGAGAGGAGGAGATTGTCTTGGTTTTGGCATGGGCTATGTAGCTCCATGGTGCGTGTGTGTGTGAGTGTAGACATTCAGCGTATGCAGACAGAGCATGCCTGTACTGCAGTGACCGGAACTATTTTCATTCCATTTTGTCTCTCCCCTTCTCCCTCCCCCATCTCCCCCCCTCTCTCTCTCTCTCTCTCTCTCTCTTTCTCAATGATCCAGACAGCAGGCTGATCGTAACTCACTGCCAAATAGCCGTACACGAACCTCAGTCTGGTTGTGTTTCAGGAATAAAATTCCTGTATTTTCGTTATTTACAGGTCAATTTTTTTTCGTTCGAAATGTAAAATGGATGACCATAGAATTTCTCAATAGAATATCAAATTGAAAACTTTAGAAAGGATAGAGAAAATTGAGTTCACTTGAATGGTCTGCCACAGGCAGATATCCTTATCATGCTCTTACGTAATACGACAGCTGCTGTAGTCATTAAACCCTGGCTTGGCCGCCAGGTTTGTCACGCCTGAGCAGAAAGTTAATTTGCAATGGACAAGTACTTTGACTCCCAACCGTCAAACGAAGAATCGTTAGGGGGGTATAGCACCCCATCAGCTTCGTTGAAAGTGGGGTCTCGCCTCAAACGAGGGATTGACGGCATGGATTATTATTCAGATCATTAGATTAAAAGCCTAAAGCCTACAATGTAGTCATAAAATTAGTTTCCTATACTGGGTTAGACAGATAGATTGAATGATACATAGCTTTGGATGTAGACAAACTAATTACAAATTCTAATTGATCATGCACTGTATGTCTACTTACTTTATTATGTGTTTATTACTCATATTCATATTGACTGTATTATTTGGTTGTTGTTGTATTTGTATGCAAACTTAGAGCAACAAGCAATCAAAAGATGCACCTCGCTACCTCTTCTGTGATTTTTTTCCCCCCGTCGTGTGTGTTTGTGTGTGTGTGGTTGTAGACATGGTGCAGCAGGGTCTTGAGCTATCCAGGAAGCCCCATGTCGTCATAGCAACACCAGGGCGTCTGGCTGACCACATCAAGAGCTCAGACACATTTGACTTTCAAGCAATCACATTTCTGGTGAGGTTGAATCAAGACCAACATTGATTTTCAATCTGAAAAAGTCCATATCAATCTGGATAAACTTGAAAAAAAAAAACAACAAAAAACAAACATACGTAGAACATTTGCCATCAGTGAGTTCTTACATTTTCATGCATTTATTACGTCCCTATATGATTTAGGATGATTAATTGATGTTTTGTTACAGTTAGTGTACTTGTAATCAACCATGAGCATCAAGGGTCTTATACACATTATTCCTTTCCCAGTACCCTGAAAGTACAGTATTTCATCTGCTACTGCTGTGATTTTTGAAATATAGATTTTTTAAATATAGATTTCTTTCATATTGTTGAGTTTTATATATTAATTGTTGGCAGTCTTGTATCTACATTCTCTTTTATGATATTGAATTTCCTGGTAGAAAGCATCAAAATATGCTGTGCAAATTGATAAAGACCAATTTTTATTTCGATTATTTTCCCAATATCAAAACTGTCTGTGAACAGATTTTAATACATTGATACATTTATGTATATAATTCTTATGTACCACTTATGCACACATACATGCAAGGTTTACCATGTGTAAACAGTACTTAGTTATGCAACCAAAAAGAACACTTGAACATTCAATTCATTGTGTGTCACAAGGTATGTGAGACAATTTGGTGGTGTAATATGTCTCATCAAAACTATACACTACACAGGTCCTGGATGAGGCCGATAGGTTATTGGAGGGAAACTTTGGCCCCGACCTCGAGGTCATCTTTGACTTCCTCCCGGCCAAAAGGCAGACGCTGCTTTTCAGCGCCACCATCACAGACACCATGAAGGAGCTGCAGAAGATGTCCATGAATAAACCTTTCTTCTGGCACTCCAAAGCACCGTGAGTACATTGCATTTGGGTAGTTTTGATGGAATTGGTCTTGGTAAAGACATTGATGCATGGTTTCCATGCTTTTCTTCCTATGTCAATAGTAACAAGAGGCAAGATATGTTTTGAGTTGGTCAAAACCTTTAAGCTCATGATTAAATTTGCTTCCTCATACGGTTGGAATGATTTTGGAATGCTGTGCCTAGAAGGCATCATTGTAGATATTTTGTTAAAATACAAATGACCTAAAACTGTATGCTGTTTGTGTAAATTTCCCAGATTTTTGCTAATCTCTTGCTATTACTGCACAGCCAAAACACAACCTTTTTTTGTGTGTGTGTTTCAAGGTTTTGTTGATTATTTATTTATTTATTCACGTATGCATGTATGTATGTGTGTATTTATTTATTTATTTATTTATTCATTTATTTATTTATTTATTTATTTATTCATTTATGTATGTGTTTATTATTTTTTGTAATAGTTTGTGTAGGCCTAATCTTGTGTGAGGATGATTCCTACTTATGACCTCATCCCCCTCCCCCCTTTGCAGACAAGCTACTGTAGAGCAGCTGGATCAGAGGTACGTGCTGATGCCAGCACAAGTGAAAGATGCGTATCTGATGTACGTAGTCAACGAGTTCACGGAGAAGCACAAGGACCATTCCGTCATCATATTCACCAGCACATGCAAGTGAGTTCTGCCGTAGCCTATCCTCTCACCAGCAAGTCATGAGCTCTGTAGTCCTAGTGAATGATTGCAGTAATGCCAGAAAATGAAAATATATCCCTTCTATATATATCTTGTTTGTGTTTCACAAACTTTAAGATGGACCTACACATTCGTTTTTTATATACATGCTGTATCTTGTTTGTGTGGTACAAAGATGGACCCACACATTTGTTATGAAGGTACATGTATGTCCAATTGCCTAATGATCCCAACCAGAAGTGTCAGCTATTTGTCTCTGTATTGATGAGAGCTACAAAGACACTGCTGATGAGAGCAAATCGTCGCCGGTCACACGAACCGACGAATCCCTCAGGTTTGCGTAAGAATGACAATTCGAGAAAATCGCGTTTGAAGTTAACCCGTTTTTGACTTATGGTTGCTACACTTTCATGTCTATAATTTCCAATTATTTTTGTAGTACATCAGACTTCAATTCTTGCTCTAACTTGTGAAGTTTTTTATCGAATTGTATTGTTAACAAATAAGCGGGAAATCGTCAAAGAGCTGCATGCATGTATTTTCGGTCTGCAAAGAACGTCATTTTCCATGTGTGTCCATATGTACATGTACATTGAGCGTTGTCATTGTCAACGCATGTATTGCAGGGATCTCGCCAGCGTATATCACCCTTGTCGGCGCCGACAAGCGTGCGGTTTGAAGAAACAATTGCCGACAAGGGTAAAACTTGCCGACAAGGGTAACACCACGCGTGAACTTGCTGACAAGGGTAACACCACGCGTGAACTTGCTTGACGAGCTAAGTTCGGACCAATTTCTCGCCTTTTTTACTCTTTATTATCTGGCTAGAAAAGTAGCTAGATGTCGAAAGGAGCAGCAGTTTACAAGCGCAGAAAGTTATCCACGCAGTACAGTCACCGCACCGATCACAACAACGCGGCTCAATAGCGACGTACATGTACTAGCAGCACATACACACCACATCGCATCACACACTTGCTCACTCACCGTCATGCGCTCTGATTCGGGATCCACACACACATATACTGTACATGCACCAAGGTGGTCCTCCCTGGTTGCATGCACCCAGCCGGCCACAGACAGCCGCCTGTGTGTACGACGGTATTGTGAGAGGGAAAGAGAGGACGGAAAGAGAGGGTCGGAGGCCGAGGGAGGCTGAGGGAGGCTGAGGAAGGCTGACACGTGCTCGCTTGTTGTCACGCTTGTTGTCGGGTTACGCAAAAACAAACGATATGAAATGCATGCCCCCCTCCGCCAAAGGTTGTATTTTTTTTTTTTTTTTTTTTTTTGCTGCTGCTTTTGGTTTGTTTGTTCATTTATCTGCCTGCCTGTCTCTCTATTCGCAAAATAAGTGAACATTTGGGAACAGATTAGGATGAAAATTTCAGGAACAGTTGGTTGGTAAAATGGCGCAAGGAACAGATGATTAAATTTTGATAGTGATCGGGATTTATAATACCACCGGAATTCACCACCAGGATCCAAGATTTTTAGACTTTGTTTCGTATATTTGAAAGGATTCGAATCAATTCTTTAGGAAGCTGGCCATCGGCAATGACGTAAAATATTAGATGCGTTGAAAGCATTGCCGCAGAGAGAAAATTAACCCCATCTTTCGTTAAAAAAAGAAAGAAAAAAGAACGTGCGATGGAGTAAGCAAATGCAAATTGTTTGTTTTTTTTTTGGGTAGTTTCAGCGGGTTATTTTTTTTTTTCTTTTACTTAAAGGCATAATTTACCATTTGCAGATGAAAGCATTAGTGCTTTAAAATAGTTCTAAAATGTGAGTTAGGGATAGAAACAACCACTGTCAAAATTTGAATCCGTATAATCGATGTTAAGTGTTGTTAAATACACAAAATGTGAACAATAGTTATAATAAAAATGTTTCCAGACTAAACCGTATACAGTTACGGTTTACTGAGAAAAACCCTGATATCTCCTTATATTTTAGGTTTTATTGCAAATATTTAATATGGTAGAATGTTTTATGATATAACAGACCTACACATATGCATCAAATGTGATATCTTGAACATTTTTGAAATCACTGCTCCCAAAGGTAAACTGGACCTTTAAAAAGCCATGCGTTCCATTTGAGCCTTTTCACTCTCCATGGATTTGTAAACGTCATTCGTGAATATTCCATTTTCCTTCTCCGGGCCGACATTATAGTAATTCTGTCATGATGGTCTTTCAACTCTCCATAGTGGCATAGTGGCATAGTGGCATAGTGGATAAGACTCCCGACTCCCGAACGGAGGACCGCGAGTTCGAATCCCGCCCAGTGCTTACATCCTTGGACAAGATGTTTTTACCCACAATGTCCCTCTCGACCCAGGTGTATAAATGGGTACCTGGCAACGCTAGGGTAATAATAATAGCAGGGCCCTCTGGTAGAGCAGTGGCAACACTGAAGAGGCTACCCTGGATAAATAAGACCTTATCATCATTATCATCATCATTATCAACTCAAGTTCAACGTACGTAATGCTCCACGTGCTTCTGGCTTGGTTTGTTAACAGGTGCGTTTAGGGGGCCTTCATGGGTAGAAAATAAATGGATAATCATTCATCAATGTTCCCAGTTGGTTTACATGCTATTTACACGCTGTTTACGACCACTGAAGCAAGGTGGCAGTACGCGCGGCATTCCTTTATCTGACACCTGGCTTTCGTGGAAATGTAGTGGAAATTTCCACAAGCCATGATATCAAGTTTCCCCTCTCCCTGTGGTCGTGTTTTTTTTTTTAATTCTTCATTACGAACATCAACTTGTTCAACTTGAAAATGTAGATAATTTGCTTCGAGCACGTATTTCTTTCTTTTATTTTTTCATTGCAGCGTCGGTAACTTTTGTTTTGTTCATCGTCCGTGCATGGCAGGGGTTCATGAATGGGAGTAGAACGATAGGAATGACTGGGGAGAAAATAAACTGAAAGAAGGAAGCATCTAGGGCAAGCTGTCTTTGTTTTTCTCTACACCAGCATCAGTGTGTGTCTGTGTTTATTCATTTTTTTTTTTCAATAATGCTCTTGCTTCAAGGCGCTACGCTTTTCCCGCGTAATATTAATAATGGATACCGCACGCAGAGGCCCATGTTTTGACGTGAAGAACCATACATTCTTTATCTATTTATGATAATTTTTTCAATTTAAAATAAAGAATGTTTGGTTGTTCAAAGAAAGTAAAAAAAAAATATACGTGTATATTATTTTGACATTTCATGCGCTTAACTGCCGAGCATTTTCTTTTTTTTTTCTTTTACGGGAGAGAGCGAAATGTTCTTCTCTTTAGCAATGACGGCCTATACATAGGCATACTGTGACGCAGTTTTGATTTTCGTGAACACGTGAATTGTTCTCCTTCCATACAGTTCTTGATTTAGTGAAAGTTAACAATGTTTTTCACATTCACAAAAGCAGTTTGGTTAGCCTGTGTCCAGTTCGCTGCCAATGAAATTTCTAATTAAAGCGATGCCCCAAACGGGTTTACTCTGAGGGTTTGTTCCGAAATAATAATAGAATAATACTACATTCCTTATTATTCTGAAGGTTCGTTAATCGGACAATAATAAAGAAACAATGTCCGTTAATTTCCAAACAAAATCAGTTTTGTTATTTCGAACGTTCTACCAGTGAAATTTCGGAACAGTAAGTTTTCTTACACTGAGGGTTTGTTACTCCGACAGAAAAAAAAATAGTAATGAAATAGTACTAGATTCTATATTCTGAAGGTTCGTTAACCGAAAGATAATAAAGAAAAAAAAAATGTCCGTAAATTTCAAAACGAAATCAGTTGTCATTTCGAACGTTCTGCCAGTGAAATTTTGGAATAAAATGACGGCACAAAACAGCCTGTTTTTTTTTATTCCAAGGGTCTGTTAATCCGACAGAAATAGCAATGATAAAATAATACATTGTTTATAGATTCTTTATTCTGAAGGTTCGTTAACCGAAAATTAAATAAAGAAAAATGTCCGTTAATTTCCAAACAAAATAAGTTTTGTTATTTCGAACATTTTGCCAGTGAAATTTCGGAATAAAACGACTGCCCAAAAACAGTTGCAGTTTTCTTACTCTGAGGGTTCGTTACTGCGACAGATTAATGATAAAATGATGCTAGATTCTTTATTCTGAAGGTTCGTTAATCCAAAAATGATTGAGAAAAAATGTCCGTTCATTTCACAGCGAAATCAGTTTTGTTATTTCGAACGTTCTGCCAGTGAAATTTCGGAAAACGACGGCACAAAACAGCGTGTTTTCGTACTCTAAGGGTCTGTTACTCCGACAGAAATAGTAATGATAAGATAATACTTTATAGATTCTTTATTCTGAAGGTTCGTTAGTCCAAAAATGATTAAGAAAAAATGTCAGTTCATTTCACAACGAAATCAGTTTTGTTATTTCGAAAGTTCTGCAAGTGAAATTTCGGAAAACGACGGCACAAAACAGCGTGTTTTTCGTACTCTAAGGGTCAGTTACTCCGACAGAAATAGTAATGATAAAATAATACATTGTAGATTCTTTATTCTGAAGGTTCGTTAATCCAAAAATGACTAAGAAAAAATGTCCGTTCATTTCACAACAAAATCAGTTTTGTTAATTCGAACGTTCTGCAAGTGAAATTTCGGAATACAACGACGGCACAAAACAGCGCGTTTCCGTACTCTAAGGGTCTGTTAATCCGACTGAAATAGTAATGATAAAACAATACATTGTAGATTCTTTATTCTGAAGGTTCGTTAACCGAAAATTAAATAAAGAAAAATGTCCGTGAATTTCAAAACGAAATCAGTGCGTCATTACGAGCGTTCTGCAAGTGAAATTTCGGAATAAAACGACTGCCCAAAAACAGTTGCCGTTTTCTTACTCTGAGGGTTCGTTACTCCGACAGATTAATGATAAAATTAGTCAGTAATGAATCGTTTCATTTTATGATTGAACAAACCTTCGGAATAATGACCATCATTACATTTTTGTATGATAATCTGTTTGATGTCACGGCCAAACTACCGCAGTATACCCATATAAAGGAAAGTGCAACGATGTCCCGAAAGTTCTCGATCGCTTCTCGCGCATCTGCATGCAATAGGCCTACCACGTGGTCGAGCAGACGGCGAGAAAGCACAAACACTACGTGTATAGTAAATAGTACACGGCGCGCGTTGTTGCGATGCAGAGACGGCTAATTGTTGCAACAATGAAACAGGAAAGGCCTAAAAGAAATCGGAACCTTCACCATCGGCACCTACTTCTCTTTCATTTATCATTTAGGAACTGCCGCCAACAAAAGGTATGGAGTTTCTGCATTGTTTCCGTGAGAATATGCCCCTCACAACGTTCATTACATCTCCGTGAAAATGTCGCATTTAGTGGCATTTTAGCGGCGATTTATCTGTGTTGTATTGAGCATTAGCGAAGGCTTCCGCGCTCCGTACCCACCCCCAGACAAGCGCGACTAACTGCCGACAAGCGTGAAGAAATTCCTGGCGAGAACCCTGATAGTACGCGCACTGTGTGCGCGGTCAATGAACTGTTGAATCTCAAAAACTACACGCAAGTCAATGTGCACTGATTCGTCGGTTTGATGACCGCCCGTACTAGTACGCGCGGTCACCGAACCGTCGAATCGCCTGATTGTTTAACACACGCGTCTATGGGGAAAACAAATAATTTTCACAAATAGAATTACATACTTCTACAAAAGTGATAACTACGTAAAAATTACACCGAATTACACACTGAGAATTTCAGAATATGTCGTATGGAATGTCTACTATCGAAATGATTGGAAACCTCAAAATCGAAAATTTGACCCAAAATCGAGTGATTCGTCGGTTCGTGTGACCGGCGACGAAATATCGAACAGATCATTATTAGCAAGCCTCTAGTATGTGTGTGTGTGTGTGTGTGTGTGTGTGTGTTTTGTTGTTGTTGTTGTTGTTGTTGTTGTTGTGATTCCCCCATTGAAATTTATATTCCTGTTATCTGTCTGTATGATTGATTTAGTTGCTTTAATGCCATATGTGGGCTTAGATTCCATTCGATACTTCCTAAAAGCTTTTTGAAGTCATGTAAGACTTTGATCAATTTATCACTACTGTGATGCTGTAAGGGAAAATGTCTTCATACGTTTGTAGGGTTGAGTGATCTTGAAGCAAAATTAGCATCAAAGGAAATTTTCAGGATCATAATTCATGGTGCAGATGTATTGCATCAAGTGTAGATGTTTTGCACGGACATTTGAGAGTTATATTTATCCCACTGAAACTTTCCTGTGTTTTATTTATACACATACCCATACATATATGATAATGTATGTGTCTATGCATATGCTTGTCTGTATATTTGTTAGTTATCTCTAGATTGTTCATTGATTAGTTGTGTTCTTTCATTTGATATAATTTTTCATTGCTTTCCAGGTACTGTCATGTACTCTCCATCATGCTGAGGAATCTAGGTATGCCGTGTGTCACACTCCATTCACTTGTCAAACAGGTAAGAATACTGTTTACTTATTGCCTTAAAATGTGATGCATACCTGTATATTGAATTACCTGTGCTTTTGATTAGTGGCCATTTGCCTGTGTATGGACGTACAGAGATTATTTGCTGTAGATCAGTTACATATCCTTATATGACTCAACAGATTCATTGTATCATTATATAGGAACTTGTTCAAGGGAATTTTTAATCTTGATCAAGCAATTTAAGAAGTTCAGCCTTCTTGAATGTGTGTGGAAACTGAATTTCCTGTTAAGACAATTACTTTGCAGCATTGGCCATGAATACCAGGGAACATAATTTTCTATTTATTCATTTATTTGCTTGTTTTGAAGGTCTGTCTGTTGTTTTTATCACCTCCATAAAATTGTTTGTCGTCAGTGCCAGTCTGAGTCATCAAGCAGAATGGAATACCACGGTCTGGCACAGGCATGGAGAGATTAGGATGTACCACTAAAACAGTTTCATTTGTGCTTCCACCAAATATGTGACCTGTGAATGTGGGATAAACCAGTTCAGTTTCATTCATATTGTACCTGTAGTCAGATATCAGAATATATGATCTGTGTTCTTGTGTTTGTATAAATCTGTTCTACAGAGGACAAGAATAGCGTCGCTGGCCCAGTTTAAATCCAACCACGTGCGAATCTTGGTGGCCACTGACCTGGCCAGCAGGGGCCTGGACATTCCCATGGTGCAGATGGTGGTCAACCACAATGTTCCCACGTCCCCAAAGGACTACATCCACAGGGTTGGCCGCACAGCCAGAGCAGGTCAGAACTCTCTCCCTAATTTTTTTTTATTTTTTACTTTTTTGTTTGGCTACTCTTTGTTTTCAACTAGTTCCTTTTGTTTTGCACATTCATAGCTTCTTTACTCTTGTTATAAGCTTCTCTTTTGTGTTCTTTGCATTCTTCCTTTACAGCATATCTTTCCTATTCTTGGGTTCTTTTACACATGCTGTATGCTTCTTTATTTGTTCTTTGGTTCTTTTTACTGAGCGGCATCTGTCAAGCTGTTAGCTAATGTTAATATTTTTCTTCTTGTTGGTTTTGTTTACCATTTAGTATTCTCTTCTGCTTTTGAATTCAATCGCCCTTCTGTTTGGCTTCATTTTTCATGTTTTTGCCTTTTTTCACCTTTTTGGGTCACATTTCTTTCTTTGACATCCTTTGCACTCATCACTTTTGTTATGGTAATGTCATGTTACTGTTCTTGCTGTTGTTTTCGTCCATATATCAATAGTTATATCTTTCTTTAACTTTTTTCCCCAAATATTTTCCCCTCATCAAATATTCAATCATTTTAATACTTCTTGTCTCACTTTCATCTGACTTCATATATATCGGTGGTATTAGCTTTATATTTTTCAAACAAAATATAACCAGGTGTCTTTTTTTAATGTAAAAGAATGTTTTGAGGTAGTAATTGTGTCATTGTTTTGGTTTTCTTAGCAAATGGACTCTTCTGATTTATTCTCTTGGTATATTGTATGAATGTATCATGTTGATGTATTAAAACATCAAATGATTTATGACTGTTTTCATATCAAGTAGAATCTTTGAAAGTTTTTTTAAACACCCTTTTCACTGATTTACTTTCCACCATACTTGATAGAATAATTGGACTCATAGCATGGTTTGATGGCAACATACTTACCACACTCTTTGTAGAGCTTCCTGCAAAATGCCCACTGTAGGATTAATTTGAGAAGAACGTTGATACAGCATGTCTTTCATTCATTGTCTTGATTTCATTTGATTCCCTTATCCAGGTCGTGGAGGCATGTCTGTCACTATGGTAACTCAGTTTGATGTCAAATTGGTGCAGGCCATAGAGAAGACAATAAGTAAGTTCGCTGATAACTCCAGCAGGAGTGCTCTTGAAAAGAAATGTATTTTGATAATCTTCATGAAAATGAAGTTATGAAAGTAGTGTTGAAATTATGTGACAATCATATTACTGACTTTAAAAACAAAAAAGTATGAAAAGAAAAACGTTTCAAGTGCTGCATACATCATGTTGGTGCTGTTTTGTTTTTGTTTTTTTTTTTGTGATCAGTTACATTTGCACAGAAAAAAAAATATAGATACTTTCAGTGAACCTTGCTAGTCCACATGATCCAGAATACGTTTGCATTTACACAGTTGAAGAACATTTTGCCAATTTCTGCAGAGGCTTGAAATTGCATACATTTGTCTTTTAAAGGAAACCCAACCCAAAGAGAAATGTTAATTGAGTGAAAGCAGCAACATTAGTAGAACACATCAGTGAAAGTTTGAGCAAAATTGGACAATCGATGCAAAAGTTATGAATTATTACAGTTTTGGTGTTGGAGCCGCTGGATGATGAGACTACTAGAGGTTATGGCATCATTTGTGGACAACAATATAAAGAAAATATGAAGGGAATCCCACAAAAAATTCATTTTTTATGAAAATTACACATTCCATCAACTTGATACTGACATATGTTAAGGGTAGCAATTATTCCCCCTACTTTCTGAAAGCGGTTAGTCAAGTGCTCTTTCATTATGCTAGAAAAGTGAATTTTTGTTGAATTCCATCATATTTTCTTTATATTGTTGTCCACACATACGTCATAACATCTAGTAGTCTCCTCATCCAGTGGTTCCAACACCAAAACTTTAAAAATTCATAACTTTTGTATCAATTGTCTGAGTTTCCTTTAACACCACACATGAATTACAATGCTGAAAGTATTTATTTGTAAAATATGGTGAACCATTTCATTACAGTGAATTTTCAAATCGTATTTTATGTTTAGGATTATGATCAGATAATTTATTCCTGCTATGTTGATGCCCAAGCTACAGTTTGCATAAAGTGGCACTGTGTGTAAATTTACCTCCCCCATGCAGACACGAAGCTTACTGAGTACAAGGTGGAGGAGAAGCATGTGTTGCCCATCCTGAATGAAGTAGCGCTGGCCAAGAGTCAAGCAGAAATGGTCAGTTTTGGGAAGCTGTAGCCCTCGTTTGCTTGTTCCAAGCAATTGCTACCTTTTATGCATATGGCTCAATATCTCTTCATGTTTAATTAAGAAAATATAAAGATCGCCCTGACTTTAACGTGTGATTATTCTGTCCCCGACTGGTCTATGAATCTCTCTGATTTTGATTGATGAAGGTTGGCGGCCCTGTATACTTTTGATTGACATCTAGTCTCAAGCATGTGGTGTTGGCTACAGTGCTTATGTGGTCATGACGATTCAGTGAGGTTCACTTTGCCGTCTGAATTGAATTTAGATATCCGTTGTTGCAATGAAGTCAATTGTTTTTCTCTGTTTTAGTGCAAATTGAGTGTGAGAGTGTGAGGTTGACAATGGGCACCCTTTGCCCACCATTGAGGTTCACTTTGCCAGCTGAATTGAATTTAAATTCAGTTGTTTCAATAAAGTTAATTGTTTCTCTGTGTTTTAGTGCAAATTGAGCGTGAGAGTGTGAGGTTGACAATGGGCACCCTTTGCACACCATTGAGGTTCACTTTGCCATCTGAATTGAATTTAAATTTCAGTTGTTTCAGTAAAGTTAATTGTTTCTCTGTGTTTTAGTGCAAATTGAGCATGAGAGTGTGAGGTTGACAGTGGTCACCCTTTGCACATTTAGACTAATGCACCAACTTTGTTAAGGATTGGAATGGAATTAGGAGTGAAGTTAGTCTCATCCAAAGAACGCAGTTCACATGTCTGGGATGTTTGATGGAGGAGCACAATTCTTTCTCTGAGGAATATGTTTTTGAAAGATAATGTAACATGGAGAAAATTTTGTATCAGTAGGACCTATAACTAAATGATGGATAAAGTTAAATACAATTGGACATGTGTTACTGGAAACAATGTCTTTTGTGTCACTGACAAATTTATGATGATTCCGATGAATTTGTGGCATTGAAATACTGACTGAATACCGGTAGTAGTCTGAGGACTCTTCCGGGTACAATTTTCAAACTTTTTCTGGATATGTGCATCCCATTGCCCAGCATGAATATTTGTGGCACCAAATGATTTATATTCACAACTTTTTAAACAGTATAGGTGAATTCATTAATATAGTCCAGCACATAGAATCAAACACATAGGTAGTGTAGATATTTTTTTTCTTTCCAGTTGCAAAAACTTAGTATTCGAGTGGCAACATGTGCCAGAATTTTTACCTGGTTTGTATTCACACAACACATTTCCATGTACAGCATTTGTTTGCCATAATGTACCATGTATGTGTTCATGTCTTTCATCCATGTAGAAATTGGAAGAGCTGGATTTTGGCGAGAGAAAAGCGATCCACAAGAGGAAACAACTCATTCTTGAAGGAAAGGTAAGATGTAGGAGAAGAGAGTTGGAAAAAAAAGCAGGTTGAGAGGAAAATTGTTTAAAAACATTAATCAACATTGGGAGCTGTGTGTTGGATTGTTTAATAGTCATATTATGTAATAAAATAAACTAAAATAGTGATATTTGTAACAACATGATCCTGTACTTGATGAACAAATATTTGCCCAAGTAACAGTGTTTGTTTGCTCATAAATCACTTTATATGGTCAGTAATCAGTTTGTATGTTCGTGAACATACCACGCAGTTTGATTGTCTCTCTTTCCCATGTCAAGTCTTTCAAGTGTTGAGCATCTCTGTCAACTCTGGCAAAAAAGAAAAAAAGAAAAAAAAAAAAAGAGATAAAAATTATGTGCTTTCTTTTGTACTGTACTGCCCACATAAAACTTTGGCAACAGTCTAAGTGGAGAGTGGGCAACTCTCAAGCAGGCTTTCTGGTTATCAGGAACAATTTTGTTTTTGTGTGTGTGTTTTTTTTTTTTTTAATACAGGTGTGTGTAAAATATGGATATGCTGCTATAATAATCTGTCTATCAGAGAAGCAGTTTCAATCTACATATCTGCATCAAATGAATCATTATATAAGCAGTTTCAATCTACATATCTGCATCAAATGATTTTTAATCTGTCCATGTTGTTTATTTCTCTGCCAAATTAAGGACCCGGATGAAGAGGAGAGCCTTGCGGAGTCTAGGAGAAAGAAGCACAGGCCTAGCGGAAAACAGAGCATGATGGAGCACAGACAGAAGGGAAAGAAGAAGATGAAGAAAGTGAAAGGGAGATAACAGGAGCTAGAATGAGGAGGACAATGATAGTGTGCATCAGGGATAAACAGTAGCTGTGAAAGACTAGCTGTGGAGTTTCACTTGTCTGGGATGTGCTCTTCTCCCAAAGGGAATGGAACATGAACTTTGAAACAACATCAAGAGATCGCTGAATATCGTCTCTTTGGTTCAGG
Organism: Diadema setosum; assembly: GCF_964275005.1. Taxonomy (NCBI): domain Eukaryota; kingdom Metazoa; phylum Echinodermata; class Echinoidea; order Diadematoida; family Diadematidae; genus Diadema; species Diadema setosum. The sequence goes on from NC_092691.1 coordinate 21,169,611, forward strand.
GAGGCACAAGCTTGTGTTCCATGAGAACCACGATTGGAACCAAATGCAAGAATTCTGCTTTCACTGTGCACATAGTCAGGGTTGTGTACCAACACTTACACTGCTAAATTCAGCATTAAAACATATCGTAGTGAGATCATGGATGTTTACCTGGGCAGCAGTGCTATTTAACAAACGGGTGGCAAAAACAGAATTGATGTTATTTTCCCTGTGCCAGTGGAGGCGTCATTGCACAAACTAGCTTCACATACACATTTTGAGTGTGATAATGGGCACATAGAGAAAAAAACCTTCAAGATGCAGTGGCTGATGTTTGGCTTGTGACATGGTGAGTGTCTGGAGCTCTAATGTAGTTAATGATACGAGCCAGATTTCAAGCAGAACTACCTTATTTTGAGAGGAGTTGACATTGGGTATTCTGGAGGATATTTTGGATTCAGTGGCACCACACTACTGCTGCCACATTGCATTTCTTGTGTTCTCTGCTGGCCACATTCTGTAATGGATTTTGTTCAAATTTAGTATGAAGTATCATGGTAAAATCAATACACTTGGTTAAGGACTGTCAAAGGCAAAAGCAGGGACTCCAACCCAAAGCACCTTCTAGTCTGGAGATTCTCCCACCTAAAACCCCTAGCAAACTGGAGACTCCAAGTGTGAAGTCCCTTGAGGCCAGGGTCCAGGGCCTGCGTAAGGGCCCTTGGGTACTCTAGGATTCTAGATGCTGTCTTATGATATCTCAGGCTTATTTTTTCAACGTATGATGGCACTAAGTCCGTAATACAGTTAAACTCGCCTAAGTCGACATCGCATATGTCGAATAATCGCACAAGTCGATGATTTTAAAAAGTCCCGATTTTTCCCCATTGACTTACGTGTATTAATTCACTCACAAGTCGAATTTTTTAAGTCGAATACTCGCCTAAGTCGATGAAATTCCAAGAACACTTTCACTGAAAAACCATTGAATTCACTGTGCCTAAGTCGAATAAGATTTTATTATGTAATAAATCACTGTCAAAATCATGAGACGCCAGTTTTTGTTTACATACAGTACTTGTATATACCAAAAGAAACTTTGCGTTAATAAACATTAACGTTTCATTAACGCAAGCGGTTTCACCTGAATCGTTAGTAACGCAAACTAACGATCGGGAAAATTAACGTTTGTAGTAACGATGAGTAATGATCCCTAGCGCAAATTAATGATGTTTCGTTAACATTAACGATAGGTAATGCAAGAAGATTTCGGTTTTGTAACGAGACCTGGTGAAAGGACGACGTAGCCCCTGCCGAGTGTAGCTATCTCTGCCTTATATTTAGCAGAGTCTTTTCGCGAATCGAATCACGATTTCGCGAATGGTTGATTTGCGACCGGGGTCACCAAAAACGCACGCCGGGCCACCAAAAAAGCCGGATGTTTGCCTTCAGTTTTGGAAATGAACAGCGGTAACAATTGGCTCCATAAGATGCTAGAATAAATGTTAGATGTTTGCTCTTAATTTTGGAAATGAATAACGGTAATATTCGACTCCGTGTAATACTAAAATAAATGTCGGATGCTTGCTTATACCTTTGGAAATAAATAATGGTAAGATTCAGTTCCATACGGTGCTGAAATTAATGTCAGATATTTGATTTTGCGTTCGGAAGTGAATAAGGATGATATTCAGCTCCGTAAGATCCTAGAATGAATGTCGGTTGCTTGTTTTTACATTTGAAAATGATTAACGGTAACATTCGCCTCCGGAAGGTGTTAAAATACTTGTAAATGGTGGATGATTGCTTTTACAGTCAGAAATAAATAACGGTAACTTTCGGCTCTTTACGATGCTAAAACAAATGTCGGATGTTTACAAATGTCTGCAAATGCTCCCACTTTTTCATTTCAAACATAAATTTTGACCACGTAGATAGGCATCAAGTTTTTATAATAATCTATAAGTCTATTTGCTAAATCTTAGAACTCAGAATAATGGTATAAGATGATTAAATTTTCTATTTGTTTATTTTAGATGTGGGTACCGTCCTGTATCACTTCAGTAATACTTGATATTTATTTTTCTGTGTTTAGTAGGACCGATTTAGTTTTGCTTGCGTTTTTTTTGGGGGGACACCAAAAAATAAGAATTAATCATTTTGGTGGCCCGATCGGGCCACCAAAATAAAAGTTAGTGTGGAGCCCTGGCCTGCATCAATGTGGATAAAGTGTCTTGATGAAGGGCAAATATCGGGCACATCGCTCCAGCTCTCATCTCCAGAGTAGACAACATACATGTACATTATACATATATAACGTGTGGTGTAGCTGTAAGTCGATTTTTTTTGACTTACGCACAAGTCGAATTTCGCCTAAGTCGATGTGTTTTGCTCAGTCCCAAGAAGATTGACTTATGCGAGTTTAACTGTAATTAAATGATGCAAATCATATATTTTGGCTTAATAAAACTTAATTTCATATATCATATGCACTGCAGCATTGACACTTGACCTTGGATCCTCTTGGATATAATTATGAAAATTTAATTCCAGGTTTGAAAAAGGTGTTTGGGCAGGAGAAAGATCGTTTCAAGCTGGAGAAAATTTTACATCTTAAGTGGGAGACACAGAGTCAGGGCGGGAGAAATTAAATCTCGAGCTGGAGAATGGGAAATTTTGTGAAAATAGGCTTTCGGCAGGAGAACTCCCGTCGAAAGCGGGAGAGTTGGGGTCTCTGTAAAAGGGGGAATTTTTGAAGGCACACTTGTGTACACATTTTAAGTTGTATCTAAAATCGATTTTCTTTGAATTTGTGTAGAGATTAAGATGAATTGGTGAAGACACCTAGAGGTTTTAGTGGTACTGCCCTCATTGCTCCATCGCTTACAGGCTCCAATGTAATCATTACCATGTGAATATTTTGCAAAAATGCTTTAATAGAGTAAATAAAAGCAATAATCTGGTTTTTACTTGATGGATTCCTTTTATACTTGGCGCAGATGTGTATAGTTGGTCTTCAAAGATTCATCTTTCTTTGTTTTGCTGCCCTCTATGTTCTGACATTAACAGGTTGGCGAGTCACTTTCTGTGTCTGGTCTACCATCCACATGTTGATTGATGGGGTATGTACACAAATTTCAGTGGGTAATATTTAGGCCATTTCATTTTGCCAACCTCAGGTAAACTCCAGTTTTGTATGGGTGTGTTCTTTTTTTTTTTTTTTTTTTTTTTTTTGCCAGAGATAAGAGATAATGTGGCACCAGAGAAACCCCCCCCCCCCCAAATAATAAAATTAATTTCAACAATCAACTTGCTGTTTTTAGTATCATTTATTCCAGCTATGAAAATGAGTTAATCTTTGGTAATATACAATACATATGTACAATACAATATACCATGTGCCAAATGGATTACAGAATTGTTCAGCTTTTAAGAGCAACAGACAAAGAACATTTTCCCTAAGTACTGGTGTCATAGTGGATATCTACCAAAAAGAAGAATGTCAAAATCAGTTTAAACCAAAATGGACTGTGGTTATTTACACATAGAATACCACAAGGTACACACTGTATCTATTCTTCAATTTGATAAGAAAATGTAAAGTACATGTACAAGTTTGTATCTTGTAACCACAACATAAATTGGGGCTTGATTAGCTTTATGATCAAGTTATTTGTAACTTGATATTTGGTGCATTTCATTGAAGAAGTGTTTGTGCATATTTGAGTGTGTGTGTGTGTGTGCATAACATATGCATGTGTAAAACTAATATGTTGTGTGTGTATATTTGTTTATGTGTTCACACACATTGTACACTTCTACAATCTAGCAAAGCAGGACAAAAACTTTCTCCATCAGACATGTCACTTGTAAAGGCCACGGATTCAGACTGAAATATAGTGAAAAAAAGAATTGAAAACAGTTTTCAATTCATAATTGGAATAACTTCTAGACAGGCTAAACATTAACACTGATTTTAAAGTACATTCTACCATGAACACACAGTCTGTATTTACTGTCAATGTTGTAGAATGTTGGCAAATTTGATGTGCAGACTAACCAGCAGGTGCACCTGCTATTGAACTGTACACATTCTAAGTGCAAAAGATCCATAAAAAGACACCCCTGGGGTCAAAGTTTTAACATGCCCACAGTGTCCTCTTTACTATTCCCTATGAAAGAAAACTTGAGTGTAAATTTGGGTAGTATTAAGCTCCAAATTGCTAACTTTAATATCCCTTGTGCCTTTGAAAAAAAATGGCATCTTTTCTGTTTTGTGATGTCTCTCGGCAACTAATGTGGTTTGTTTTCAAGGTCAGAAACAGATTTCACTTCTTTTAAGGTATGCCTGTTCAGAAAACTGTTCAGGAGCAGTTTTAGAACATATCCTGAGAAAAGTTGTGGTCAAGTCTATACTACTATATTAACGATAAAGCATTACAATTACTCTATCTCTGTAATGCACTGCCAAACATACAACTTTTCATCCTATATACAGGTTTTGTTTTGTTTTTTATAAAAAAATTATCAAAACAAAGTTTCGTAGCATCTCTTACACACAGTTCATCAAGATGCAGGATATGTCCAAGCTCCTACACACCAAAGAAATGCCACTTTTGGGTTGTCACTACATTTTCAGTGACAGCATTAATGCTTGTGTAGATTTACAAGACATGTAACAGATCACACTAGTTCTGATAATTAGTCCACACTGAATGAGGGAGCATGTATCATTTCACAGTGCATAGCTGCTCATTCTTACGACAATTATTTTCATAGTGAGGAAAATGTAGATCTTACTAGTAGATATAACACTGAAGAAAGATGCACGTGATGATGTGACACCAGTAATCAAATATTTCTCCTCAGACACTGTCTGGGAAAATCTAGACAAGAATGTCATAAAAAATGTAAATGCACTGCTTCCTTTTACAGCAGAGGGCATCCTCTAAAAGGTCTCACTACAAAAACTGGTAAAAGCTGAATGTTCTGAGGTACCCACCATTCAGATCAGGAATTGCAAAGTTGAATGTATGCCCCCCCCCCCCCCCCCCCCCCCCCCCCCGGATTTTAAAAAGTTACATGTTGATTGTCAAAAAACACGGATAACAATTATTGTAATATGTGAAATAAAACTTCACCATTCTGAGATAAGGAAAGAATAACATTTCCCTATTTTATTCTAAGTTCATTGACTTCAGAATGGATTTCAATGCATTCTCAAGGGTTGAACTAATTTCATACAATCAGACTCACCTTAAAAAAAAAGTGAGTAAAGTGGTATTTTTTAGTTCAATCTATACATAACTTTCAGTATGAAAAATAGTTGAGAGTATTTTGACTCTCACAGAAGAGATATATCACATTCCAGAAAAATTAAGAGTGCACTGCCTCCTCATGTCTACCTACAATGTTTCAGAGAATAGTACATGTATGAAACCTTTTAATTAGCTATGCTATGAGCAACATGTTTGGCTCTACAGGTAGGCAACAGCTACACACACAGCTGAAAACTTAATGGAGTGTCTCTATATATTTTGGGGGTGATTTAGACCTAAGTACACCTAGCCTAGTCCCCACCTTCACCCTGGCATTATGCAGGGGATCAAAGGGCAGTCAATGAGCTTACTGCATAAACCATAGTACATTTCATGAACACAATATATTGCGACTTGGGACTTGTAAGCCAATATTTGCCAGTGATTACATTTGTGATTAAGAACCATAGTAATGAAATGAGAAATACCCCAAAAGTATTATCCCTTCTTAACCCTAACTAGGCCGGGCTATTTAGGTAGATCATAGAGCCGGGGGGGGGGGGGGCCTACGAAGTTAGATTTAAAAAAAAAATTCTCATTTATGCTAAATTATGCTAATTTATGTATAATGATGCATGAAATCAGACAATTTGGTATAAATCACTAAATAAAGCTCGAAATGGGCACATTTTTTTGTGTAAATATTCTTTTTAGTGTCCTAAGCAAATATAAGAGAAAAAAATTGAGCTATCCGAAAAAATTTCTTAAGTATTTTATTGTTTTTTTGAATTTCTTATGTATTTCTTTGTTTTTTCGACTTTATGTTTTTCACCGTTTTTTCGATGAAACTTGTCCGCGACATTGTTCCGAACAAGAAAATATGTTATTAATTGATTTTAATCAATAAAACCCCCAAATAATCATGCTTTTATAAAATTTGACTGTAAGCACAGTTTCCATTGAAATTGTACACGAATTCACGTTTTTGAGCAATTTTTGGTCTGACATGCATGTACATATTTATGCGAAACTTCGGAACTGCGCGCCCGGGCATCGCAAATTTGGTGTCAAAAGATGCGGGAGACTCAACAGAAAAAAGTCATGAAACATCGCGGCGATAGCTTTTCACGTTAGCGATACATCGCGCGGAACGTCGAGGGGGGGGGGGCCTCGGAGGCCCCCCCCCCGGCCTAGTTAGGGTTAAAGAGAAAGGCAAGAGATTTTCCTCCCTGGGTGGGCATATATTGCATTTCTATCATGGGAGGCAATTTCCCCCCCCCCCCCCAAGTTGTTAATTTTGCCAATATCAGTCACCTTTTGCAAATTGAAACGATGCAAAATAAATATTGCATGTACAGTGTGTCATAGGTTAAGCCTTGCATTCTCAGTGTACCACTGATGTCATTTATAACTTTAAAACATGCAGCGCCACACTGTCCATACAAAAATAGGTGTAATAAAAAAAAAGTCTGCAACTTCAAGAATCACATCTTCTGACTTATAATATCATAGACCATTACGCAAATATTGCCTCTTTAGGGGTGTAATATTATACTTGACATCCCCATGAGAGTTACTGTTTCAAGGAGAAACATAACTCCTAAGGAACTTTCAAGTGTTATATTACACTGATAGACAAGGCAAGTTATGTTATACTATTCATGGTCTACTTAAATACACATCTCTTTATTCTAGCCCTGACGGCAGCCAGTTAAATTCTTATATCATATTGATATAATATCACTGCTCACAATATAAAAATTTTTGTTCCTTTCTACATTAGTCACAGGACTGCATTATGACCAATCACAGACCAGTATTTACGTAGACCATGCAATATAACAGTGTTTAACACACTGGCTCTCTACACTTTGCTGTCACTGTCCCAAATGTCATGTTGACAGCTAAAATTACATCAAAGTCTCCTTCACTGTGGTGAGTCTCAAATCATCTTCTATTGCACTTTAGCAGCTACGAAATGTCTCTGGTCACCCCAGCGGTGTCAATAAATGTAAAGTGACCCGTCTGATGGCGTGATGTAACCAACCGCTATGAGCAACACGTCTATGAGAGTCCACACGCCAGCTCCGCCGAAGCTGAAGAGTTTGCCCAGGCCGGATTGCCAGTAGCCCAGGTAGAATCTATCGGCACCAAATCCCCCTAGTGTGATGCTACAGAGGACAAAATTTGAACACATTGACAACCATTTACTGATTCCCAGTGAAAACAAAACTTGCATCAACGGGAATAATAGAAATAAAAAATATTCACAGATACCATAATGACAATTTTTGTGATGTATACATTAAACTAGTTATTATGATCGATGGTTCTACCGATACTGCTAAACCTGCAGAAGCAGTAAACCTCACTGGCAGTGGTAGAGTACCCTTGACCTTTGACATTTGTAATGTGCTCTGCTTGCATTTAGCATCCAGAGAGTGCTGACTACATTTTTGCAAATTTGAGTAACGAGGAATAAAAGATGTTCTTTCAATTTACTCTGGTTGACTCACCAGTGAAAACATATCTCTGGTTATGACGAAAAGTGGTAAAACTTTGAATTTTGATGACACATCATAATCACAAATCAAATACATGCTAATCATTTACTCCACCAATCATCTCTTCAACTGTTATTAAGAGCTTAATTTCTTTTGAAATCACTATATCATGATACCTGACCAGTTCAGTGATTGGTGCTTTCTCTACTGTTAACCATAAAAATGTTGTGTTGTTGATTCACACAAGCTACTGTAGTATCCATTATTGGCTACCTGCAGAATATCTCCTTTAATAAAACACCCCAAAACTATATGTTATGTAAAATATAGGAAGCTTTGCTTACAATGAAGCTGCATCCTTTATAAATGATAGTCTGAAGAAGATTGATTCAACTGCCTCTAAAACAGCACAGTTTCCCTTAGATCTAAAGCATCTGCTCCCTCCATGATAACTTGAACAGAAATTAGACATATTTAGATTGTAACCTACCTTAATATTAATGAAGTACTCCATTTGTAGCCAGATGTCCAATTGCAAGGTTTCCGTCTGTAGAAATTTCTAGAACCTGTGAAACAGAAATTACCAGAAGTCAAAGTGGAAAGCCCAATAACCTACATAGCACTACATGCAGTAAATGGTCATTTTTACCAAACCAAGAAGAAATTCATTATCTCTTTGTAAAAGGGTATGCATGGTTGTGACAACAACAAGATAAACTGACTCTGAGATGCCATGATGCCAAAACTACTTCTTGTTTAAAAAGAAAAAAGGGCAATGAAAACTTACAGTCAAATATGACATTAGACGGCTGTTGATTTCTTGTGGCTCAATGGATAATACCATAGACTGTCAATCACAATGTTCCTGATTTAACTTTCTTCGCTGCAGTGGTTGCACTGTATGGCAGGACACTTTATTCCAATTGCCTCATCTTTCGGAGGGGACTTTTAACAGTGTGTAAGGCCATAAGTCTTGTGGCTGGTTGCTTATAAATATATCAATATTTCCTCAGTGGTCATGCAAAAATAAATCAATCCAATTCAATCACTTCTATCAATGTTGCCCCCAGCCTGTTCTTAACAAAGTTTCCTCTCAAACTTATCATACATGAGAGATGGCCATGGTGTACCTGGGGGTATCAAATATAAACTCTACTTACCTAAACACAGAACATCTTCATCTACAGTGCAGTTGACCCTAATGAATTGCTTTGGGCAGGCATAGACTTGGCAGTTGTTGGCTGGTGTACATGACTGCTGCCACGTCTCAGTCTGATAACAATATCTGCACTGATATGACTTCTCGATGGGCAAGGAACCCTGAAAATTTGATGTGACACAGCGTTGCTCAAAGTTATATTATGATAGGCATTCAACCTTGCTGTAGAAGGGAGAATATTGACTCTTATTTTGTATTTTGCATTTCATATATTATTATCTTGTACAGATTGCAAGTCTTATATTCCTCTTTTTTAAATTCAACAGTCCAGTACATGACAATATGGCACCTATGTTCTCAGTATTTCCATAAGCAGGAATGCATTGTCATTGCCGAGACTAAATTGTCATCTTTTGGGACCCTCAAAGTGTTACTTCCATGGCGATACATTTTCATATTCCCCTTGAAGTCAACAAATGTCCTCATCTTCGTATATCACCTTGCATTAAAACTACAACAACAACATGTCATTCACATCTCATATCTTAGCTCAAACTCTTACCATGCTTGACACTTAGGGTAAGAGTTGTGCTAGGTATGTTTCTCCCCTCCAAAAATGACACGACTTCCATCAATCAATTTTGCTGTAAATGTTTACCGTAATCATGACATCAAAATAAAAACCATACTCATGCATTAGCCAACCTATAGACAAGGCTGCACACTGGCACTGGTCTGATGGTCCGGGACCAGCAAAAATCGCTGTTGGACCAGTAACTTTTTCAGGAATGGACCAGTTAAAAATGGAAAAACTGGGTACCTGCTGGTCCAAAAGACAGGTCGGACCAGTAGAAAAAATGAGTTAGTGTGCAGCCCTGCTATAGATATAAAAGGGAGAAAAGATCAAATCAAAAGAAATCTTACTATGCAGTCAAGTCCTTGCTTTGGCATGCACGTGGTGTTGTACACTCTGCCATAGACACATGACTCATCAAAACTGCAGTTCAGGCATTCAGCAGCCAGTTTATCACAGCCTAGTCCTGATGGGCACAGCTCAAAGTATCCGGGTTCTGCCTCTTCATCTGACATGGTGGTGGCCTGAGTCCCCTCACTTGGCGGTGTGGATGTTGATGCAGACTCGTCTGTTTGTGGCTCGTATGCTGTACCAGTTGCTGAGCTTGTGGTCTGTGGGTAGAATTTAGATTATCCTTGTATGAAATGAAACATGTGTGATGTGACATAATCTAAACTAAGAGACAACTGAAAATGGGCAGTATACATTCATCTCCTTCTGAAGGTTAAATAAGCATTTGTGTGTGTGTGTGTGTGTGTGTGTGTGTGTGTGCGTACATATTATGTATACAATGATCAATTCAATTCATTTCAAAGTTAATTCCATTTTTTTTTTGACAGAACATAATTACAAACTCTTCATTTTTTTCTTGTAAAAAAGGAATGATGTACATGATATATTGTGAGATGAATAGAGTACACAGTAGCAAAACACCATAATAACAGGATATTAGATTAAATCATCAAAGCAAACTATATATACTATAATACTATAATGTCCTGGCTACCTGCCACAGCATTAATAATCTCTGCTTGTGCTCAGCAAAAATTACAACAGATAGATTCTACCTTCCAGACAACAAACAAGTGACACAAACCTGTGTTGTCGAGATTGTTGAATTTGAATCTGCTGACTCTGTTGCATTTGTTGAGTTTGTGGCACTTGATGTGCCCGAGGTCAAGCTGTCTTCAGTTGGTGTGGTCGGAGATGCTGTGACATTGGCTCCCTCAGTTGTGTTGTTATTTGCTCCATTTTGTGAGGCTGTTTTTGTTGTTGCTTGCATGGGTGTGGTGGGAGGATGCTGTGGTGTTGTTGCTCCTGTTTTTGCATTTGTTGTTCCAACTGGAGGATCAAGAAAAGATTAAACAAAAAAAAAATCACAATTAGAAAATATATTTTGTCATTGTGCAACTAGTGGTTCTAATGTAGTTTTACATGCAGTGAGAATATATATTGTCATTTACATTGCTGTGTTTCACCTGGTGTAACAACATTCACAAACACTAAAATTTTACCTATAAATACAGTTTAGTTATAGTACTAGTCTAGATCTAGAACTTAGTTTCACTTCTAGTTCTAACTAGATCATCATATTCGTAAATTTATATTAATTTAGTCTACCGAAAAATCGGTCAAATCAATCGAGTTGAGGTAGGGCCTAGGTCTAGATTATATTATAATATAAATTTACATGTTATATAACTTATAAAGCTTCACAAGTTTCCTAGTTACTCACGAAATTTGAGCAAAATCGGTTCGAGGCATCATATCTAAAATCATGGATTTAAATGACCCATACGAAAGTCTCCGTACTCAGTCGCCACGTCTGCACTCAAGCATTGCCGCGCCGCCGCGCCTGGCGACACTCACGCCAGTAATCGCTCACATTTCAGCATTCGCATGGGTCGTTTGACATCGCATTTAAATCCATGATTTCAGATATGATGCCTCGAACCGATTTTGCTCAAATTTCGTGAGTAACTAGGAAACTTGTGAAGCTTTATGGACATAATCAAGCGAATTGCCGCAGTCCTTGCATTTTCGCGTTGCATTGCAAAAAAGCGTGGAGACTCCTTATAAAGGGTGCCCTGGGGGTTACTTATAAGGGGGACGGGGTTACTTATAAGGGGGACAGGTACCCGGTTACTTTTAAGGAGGGGCCCCCCTTGTGAGTGGGTTTCCCGAACTGATTCAGCATTGCTATTCTACCTATTTTTTTTCTTCTTCTTTTTGGGGTGACAAATTTAATGCTCAGTGACAGTAACAGTGTAGATTTTGAATAAATCTAAATATCTAGAATCTAGTCCTAGCTGCTAGCTGTCTACAAAAGTGGCCTTAGTAAATTTTAGTAGTACAGTGCCAGTGGGGGATCCGGGGAGTATAGAGGTCTACGAGATGAGAGCAACCAACAATGACCAAGAATTTAATAGAACAAGTCATCTAAATCATTCCTTAATTCCAGTGAATTCCTGTGGCTGACCATACATGTTCCAACGTCAGATAAGAAACCCACCATGAAGAGACAGATAATAGCATCGGTCTAACTTAAAGTTCAATCAAACTGCGCGCCCTGCGCTGCAACTAAGACAAAGTAAATTACCGGTACAAACACACTTCGTCATATCATACGTACAATTGCATGCATGGGACTACGCGACAGGGCAGGAGGCCGTGACTCGCTCGCTGACACCAAGTTAAAAATAGCAGCAAGTCTGACTGGTCGACTGTGTAGAAATCAAGAAACAGAATATATCATCAAACTGGAAAACAGTTCTGAAATCAGAATGATTACCTTGGCAATATGCACAAAGTGGTAATATTAGCACCAGCATGACACAAAGATAAACCATTTCCGCAAAAGCTGCCATTTTTACGGCGTTGCTGTTGAGGATGAACAACGTCGTTTGTGTACCCCACACCACCCCCCTCAGCGATGTCTGCCCCCCCCCCCCCCCCCCCTCGGGTATCGCTCGGCCTTACAATCGATATATTGAATCATGAATCGATTACAATATTTCATCACCCTGTTCGCGTTCGCAAACCGAAAAGAACACAATCATGTCGAAGAAGGCGAAGGGAAAAGGAGATAATTCTCTGGAGCAGGAGGATGTTCTACAAGCAGTGGTAGTTGCAGATAGCTTTAATACTAGGTTTGCACCAGTGACTCTTGAAAAACCACGTGTAAGTGTTGATATCCAGCTATGCTATGCCATGCTTCACACCGAGTGTATGTTGCAATCGCATATGTTCCTACTATTAACAGTCCCACCTACTGATAAGGATGATGGTGATGCGAGGTCATGTTATTGGTCGATGGTCATGCTGCATGCTGCAGCTGCATGCTGGTCGGGTCTTCACTTGTTTCAGTGCTTGTTTGTCTGCTTCGCTTCGAGATATGATTTATGAATGCTTAACAAATTGTTGATATTGTCAGTATTCAGTAGAGACTATAAAATGCTTGCTTTGTCTTCAAACGTGCAAACAGATTTGATTGTTATCTCTGGTTCATCGATATTCAATAGATCTAATTAAATAGCACATTTGACATACATTCAACCTCTTTATGTTTAGTCACTGCATCGACACGTCTGGAGATTTTTCTTTTCTTTTTTTTTTCAGATACACTTCTACCATCACACTCTGAGCTTGTGATTAGTGAAAAATCAGAATGGGGTATTTCTTGATTTTTAGCGTTTCTTTGACGACAATGATTCTTCACACTGGACGTATTCGCGAGGGCTGTGGAAAAGTTGTAGCAAGTCTGCATTTTTTTGATGGCAAAATTTGGGATTTTGGATGGATTTTTGGAGTTGACTGAGGGACTTTCTTGAAGTGAACGACAGTTCCAGTATGTGAAATGATGTGATATGATGTAATATTGCATCCTGAAGTGCATGTTTGCCCGCTTCTAGCTGCGATGCAAAAAAATACAAAAATAAAAACATAAGAGGATGCGTGTTTAAACTGGCTGGTAACTATTGTGTGTCCAAACGAGCTTTATACTGCTTCAAACTAGCACAACAAGCAGATTCATTAAAGGCTGTGTGTGTACATGCTTGTCAAGCTGTATCTGATCGCTACTATGTGCATAGATGTTCTTTATATTTGTCAACTAGAATCTGGTCTATTTTAAACATATCCAACCAGTCAATATCAGTTAAGTAATGTATGTGTTTAGGTTCATAACATAAACAAGGACCAAAGGTGTGGACAAATATGGATCATGGTTATGCGCTTTTCATTGGAATTTCGGGAACTCCCTCTTTGATTAAAAACAACAACGACAACAACAACAACAACAACAACAACAAAACTGAACTACATTCATTGATTTATTTCCATCATTCCAGCAATCATTATTTTCTAACAAAGTCTGTATAACAGTATTAATCATAATGTCTATGACCAGGATACATCATATTAAACTTCCCAGGCTCAGGATTGGATCTGTTGAATGGCCCTCTACAAGTGTGTAACTTACTGGGCATCATCATAGGTAATTCAAGTACATGTATTGGAAAAAAAAAAGAATAATAATATTGTTCCATTCGAACTGGACTAATATTTCTAAATTCTAATCAAAGGCTTGAGATGTTATGAAACTTAATGTCAAAAATTATTGTGCTGACATTATGCTTAGTTGATGTATGTGGTGCAATTATTTACAAGTAGATGATATAAAGTCAAGGTTTTGTTTTTCTCTGTCATTCCCAGGCTTTGCTTCCTGTAGTAAACTGCCCAGTTATAGATTACACCCTTGAGTTTCTGGCAACCAATGGCGTCCAAGAAATATTCGTCTTTTGCAGTGCCCATGCTGATCAAGTCAAGCATCATATAGAGTAAGTTTGAGAAATATCCTTGTTATGGTTGTATATTTCTGTTTTAATAATCAATATTTTAGCAGCAAAGTATCATCATTGTAATGCATAGCTTAAATGTCTTTATCATTTGACTTGCTATTCTTTACATTCATAGTGATATAAAGTTTTTTTACTCTCCTCAATTGTTTTTGTTTACTTGTCTTTATTTAGAGCAAGAATGTGTGGCAATGTGTGACTCCTACAAGGCAATCCAACGAATTTCATTTACCATTTTTTAGGACTTTGCTGGCTCAGCAAACCTTCATCTACGAGGGGCCTAAGTATTGGAACTCACTTCCCAACGACATAATAACAGCACAAACTTTGAATTCTTTTAAGAACAAATTAAAATTCTTTCTGTTGAAATCTTATGATATACAACCAAATTAGGTTTGGTTTCATTCTCTCAATCAAGTTGTTTGTTTGTTTGTTTGTTTGTTTGTTTTTACAAGTATTAAGATATAACACAGAAATCATCTTTTAAGGAAAACAATCTGTCTAACATAAGTTTACCTCAGATATTTATTTTATTGTACCAGTAACAGTGAGTCTATTCTCTTTCTCCTTTTTTTTTTTTTTTTTTTATATCCGTTCCTATGCATTCATACCGGCATATGCACCCAATCAATTGCAATTTCAAACCAGGGAGCGTTGTATTGTTTTGTTATTGCATTTTAATCATGAAGTACAGTATGCTTGTGTCCACGATGGCGCGTGTTGTACCATAGTCTCATTTCCCCCTTTTTTTGTTCTTTTTTTGTTCTTCTTCCTTTTTTCCCCTTCCTAAGTTAATTTCATGTCAGTTGACATTGGTTTCTTTGACTTTGTGTACATATTTTTTGAGGGTCCCATACCCTACAAGCTTTGCTTTTTAAGTGGGACCCTCCATTTCCATTCTAATCTTTGTATTAGGTATATACCTTAGAAACGAAATTCTGTTGTTACTCGTGACCACTTGTACGTTTTCTTTGAAATTGTTATAAATTTGTTCTGTAAATGTATTGTATATATTTTTTCTGTTTATTCAATGGAAATGGAAATAATATTGAAATTGAAATTGAATTGAAATTGAATGGTATGATTTGAATCTCCAAGTAGATCATTATCAAAGGGAACTATAAAATGAAGCTTTCAGAACTGCACACAAAGACATGCAAAGTTTGTTTCTAGCCATGATAGTGTATCTTGTACAATTCAAAGATAAGTCAAACAATGTTTTCCCTTTTTAATTCCTGTCTGCTGCTGTGAATTTTTAGCTGAGCACTATTCATTTCGAACGTTATCAGTCCTATTAGTATTAACCCAATTTAATTTTCTAATAATAGACAGTGCAAGTGGAACCAGAAGACCTCACCATGCAAGGTGATCCCCATCCTGTCTGAGGGCTGCCACTCCCTTGGTGATGCCTTGAGAGAGATGGAGAGGAAGTCCCTCATCCGGTCCCACTTTGTCCTCGTCACTTCTGATCTTGTCTCAAACATGAAGCTCAAGGGAGTCCTGGAAACCCACAAGTATGTGTAGGGGCCATTAGTAATATTCTTTTTTCTTGTACAAATGGATAACATAAACCTTTTTTTTTTTTACAAGAAAAAAAAATGGTATACTGTCAGATGTTTTCCTTTTAATAATTTATCATTTTCTCTCAAGTTTTAGTGTTAAATTTCTAGTCAAGTAATATTTTGCTTTGTGTTTTCTCTCAGTGTGTTTGGTTCATGAATGATGGATTTATGGTGCCAAGATGCAGCCAAATTTACATCTGTGTGTTCGCAAAATTAGGAAACATGCTGTCCAAGGATTTGAATTAAAGTGGTCTCAATTTTTGACACTCCAGATGCTGAATGCATGAGTGGTGCAGGAAATTGAATGAGGGATTCTGTGATGTAATGGGATAATGCTATGATGTGCGTCAGTAGTACCAGGTTATTTCCAGTATCATGTTCACAGACTTGCAGGATGAATTTAATCACTAATTTGCATCTGGTTTGAAGAATTTTAGTAGCAAAAAACTGGGATATTTTGCAGCCACTGTGTCACTGGCCATTAAGGCAGTAATTATTCCCGACCTCTTGCTTCCAAAGGACACGATTCCAGAAAGATAAGCTCGCCGCCATCACACTGGTGTTCAAGGAGGCATACCCAGGTCATAGGTCACGTTCCCAGGAGGAGGAGTTTGTCATTGCTGTGGATGCCAATCGGCAAATAAATCACTACCAGAAGGTGCAGAAGAAGAAGGACATTCGGCTTCCTGCTGTGAGTAAAAGCTGCACAGCTTTGTCTAAAGGTCGAGAGACCATTTCTGTGAGGACCTGTTGCTATGATTGTAAACTCATTTCAGTTCTAAAATCCTCTATGGACCTTTATAATCTGTCGAAGTGAAATCGCCGTGTAGGGGTGATGTAAATGCCTCGTTTTGTGCATTATTTTTAATTTACAGCTACTTACATCCGTCATGGTAATAAGAATATTAATTATGCTCTATTCTGTAAAGTGCAAATTACAAAACTTCTGTCTGCTCTGAGTAGGAATTGAAGGATTTAAGATGAGACTTGAATTAATCAAGAGAGGAATATTGATTCAAACTATTGGCAAATTGATGAGAGACTGATAGAGCTGTATTACCACTTGCATGTTTTTATTTTTTCATTCAATGTGGTAATGTCCCGTTTAGTGCATTTTCACATAGGAAGTTGAATGTAGTCTCTTCTGTTTTCTGGTGTTTCAGTCTCTCCATCTATCTGAAGATAGGTTAACGTGATGAACTCAAAAGCTACCAGTAGCTTCCATCTATTTAAAAGTGATGACAAGGATGAAATATGATGGGCAAATCATACAAAATGACTTGTATGTAATTCACCTTCCAGATTTAAGGACCAAACCTGACATACGTGTATTCATTATATCACTGATATTGCCTTTTCGGCTATAGTGCCATAACTAGCAAAGTTTTTATCACACCGAGTACGTCAGTGTTGTTTAGAAATGGAAAAGACTGATTGTAATCATTATAATGGACCATGAATTCAAGGTTAAAGGTCATAACACAGAGTAACCTTTGCATGTAGTACCTCAAGACAAATGGACATGATTACCTCAATATTTATTTGCTATGTAAATGACTTCTCAGATTTTATCCAAAATATGAAGAGTAGTCGAAGATTCAACATAAATTCATGAGGTAGGTCTGACATTTTATTAAGAGTTAACATGAGTTAACATTTTTACTTCATTTTTTTTTTTTTTTTTGGTTTATTTTGTGTGTGTGCAGAAACAGCAAAATTCTACAGTGTATGTAATTTATAGACAGCGTTTGAGTCCGAAATTGCAGTGTATTATTTTTCCATTTCCCCCTTGTTTTGCTTATTCATGACAGAGGTTATTCAAGGAGAACAACCACCTGAGTGTGAGGTATAATCTCCTCGACACTCACATCTGCATCTGTTCTCCAAGGGTCTCAGAGCTGTTTGTAGACAACTTTGACTACCAGACCATGGAAGATTTCATTCGGGGAGTGCTGGTGTCAGAAGAGGTGTGCATTGTGTAGACCCACCTGTAGAAGAGAATAGACTGTAAAAGTCTGATTTTGTTTTGTTTTGTTTTGTTTTTAAGTTAGAAACCAGTTGCAGTGAATTGGTATTTTAGTCAGTGATGGATGCATTCATTGTTTGGTTGTCCCCTTTTTTATGTACCAAGTGTGGTGCTGTTTCTTTTAAGGATATTGTTAGTAATATTCTACTTTAGTCATATACAAAGTACCTCTTTGCAACACTGTTGTATGTGTTCATCAAATGAATAGTTTTCTGTGAGGGATGAAATAACATAGTGAAATTACAAATTACTATGTATTTTGCCTAGTATTTAGATGTGTACAGAAAGTTAACTTTCATTGATTACTCACCATCTAGACTTACATATCTTGTGAAGTAAGGTGAAATATATATATTCTTTTAAGTAATAAGAAGTGTTTGAACTACGTCATGAAATTTATGTGTGTATGTGTTTTTGTTTTTTTTTTCAGTCAAATAAATAATGTGCACCATCACATTTGTTAATAACTGTTTAAGAGCTTTTGGACATTATCCAAAGGGTAGCCCTCTCCCCTATGTTTATTGCACTTTTTGTGCACTCATATGGATTCGAATAATTTTTTGACTAGTACAGTACATGTGTGTAATATTCCTAGATAATTTTTTTCAACTTGTAAGCTTATTCATCTGCTGTCTTTGTTCGTTTGCAGATTGAGGGGAACAAGCTTTTCGTGGAAACCATCCGGGAAGACTATGCAGGCACAATCTCTAACCTTCCTCTCTATGATTCCATCAGGTGAGAAGTTGGAAAAAGGGCAGAGGTACCCCACTCTGTTTATCAATCTCTCCCCATCCCCCATCTGGTGCCCCCCCCCCCCCCCACACACACACACACACACATTCTCTTCATTTGCTGTCTTGATTCTACAAACCTCAGATAAACAGATGTCCCAACAGTGAAGAAACATCATAATAACCTGCATACATGAAGTCAGATTTGTTGAACACATACCATACACACCAGATTTAATTTGTAGTGCTAAATTGATTATATTTCTTTCATCGTGTATGACTTCTCTGATCTGTGAGTGTGTACGTGAATGATGTACAGCTCTGTCTGTATTACAGAGTGGAATAACACTTCATTATTTTTACCGTGACAATAGATTAATACATATGTGTGCTGGTATGATGGAACTACTTAGTCTTCAAAGTTGAGAAATACGATTTAAAAAGAATAAGCTAATATTTCTTTTTTCTTGCTTTTGTCATCATATTCTTGAAAGCTAAATTTTACTCCTCTGATTGATTTTGTTTTGTTTTGTTTTTGTTTTTGTCTATTGTGTCTTGCAGCAAAGACATAATCCACAGGTGGTCTTTCCCCTTGGTTCCGGACCATCTATCAGTGTGCGGCTGTCAGTACTCCTTTCGCAGACACAATATCTACGTAGCTAATGATGTGACATTGGAAAGGTATAAAGACAGATGTCTACACAAATAGCATGATGACTTGCAGACGATAGTAGCTCAAGATATCTGCTGTATCCATCTTTATGTTAATTGTTCGTGGTGTTCTGTTTGCTGGATGTCAGTGGTGCCATTCACCACAAATTTCTCAGTTAGGTGAATTCTTCATTGATGCTAATATATGTAAAATATATGACTATAGAGAAAATAGTGATGGGCAGTGCCATTTAATACTAGTGTTAAATTAATGACCCCATGTAGTGCATAGTAGGCCATTGAGCACAATCTCAGGACATTTGCTTCACCATCAACCATCATCACTGTCATCCATTTGGTGTTTTTTCATGTTGTTGCATGAGCATGTCTCATGAGCATGTCTCAAACTGTATTATATTTACCGGTACTGATTGCACCATGCCATGCTTGAAATCCAAGTGGCACTATTGAAACTTCCAATTCCAATTCGATGATGTAGAAAGATAGTTCAAAAATGTTGTGTTCCAGATTTCAAAAAAGGCCAGGCCATTTGCATTGTGATTGGGTTGTGACAAGGGTTGTGCACCTTTCACACGTTAATTGGGCGCTGTGAAGGCCAAACGCAGCACATTTTCAATCAGCACATGTCACTGGTACATACACACGTCCATGTACATCCAGGTACTTTATGATAGAGTACAGTTTGCATGCTATAAGGGCTGCTTGGATGCTATAAGTGTCTGTACCTATATCTGTGTCTGTACCTGTATCTGGCAACATGTTATGACTGACTTACTGGAGGGAAGGTATGTTTTGTCTACATCACAGGGACTGTGTACTGGAGGAGGATGTAGTCATCGGGTCTGGCACTCACATAGGAGCTAACACCAGGGTCAATCATTCCGTCATTGGGAAGAATTGCAAAATTGGTGAGGAAATTGTCCAACTTTTCTGTGAAATGACAATAATAACGCTTGTATTATAAAGTATTGATAATGATGATGATAATGATGTTGACATTCATAATGATAAGGATAATAAGAATGAAAATTATAATAATGACTACAATTATGAATTCATTATCCTCACTGTTGATTTGTGTTTGTAATAATCTTTGTCATCATTGTCATGATTACCGTATAATAGTTGTAATTGCTGTGGTGGTTGTGTTTCTAATTTCTTTTTCTTTTTTTTTATTTAAAAAAAGGGCTCGTATCTCGAGTAGAACGGTAAGAATGGTTCAGTGACAAGAAGAAAGTAGCTGCCTAAAAATTTAACACTTGTGAGAATACTGACGCATCATCTTCATGATAAGAATATCATATTCTTTTCAGCAAAAATACACTTGACTTTTGCAGTTGTCCATAAACTTCAGGGAAAGTTCAACATACAAAGAGCATGATCCCACATAGCACATTGTTTTGTGGTGACCCCTCTCCTATGTTACAACAGGTGATGGTGTTATACTGGAGAATGCCTACGTCTGGAATGGTGTTACCGTTGAATCCAACAGTCAGGTTCACATGGCTCTCCTGTGCAACGACGTCAGCGTTAAGGAAGGAGTTCATGTTACGCCGGGCTCTGTCCTTTCATTTGGTGTGAGTTTTTTTATTTTATTTGTTTTTCATTTGTGTGTCTGTATGTGTGTATGCTCTTTTTATGTGCATGTTTGGGTGAACTTTATATGGAAAATACATCGGAGTATTTTTCCCTTGGGGCTCTTCATCAAGGAATAACCTTGATGATGGTTTTTATTTGAAAAGAAAGACTACAGCATAATAAAGGAAATATTTTGAAGCGATGTGAAAAGGTCAGATTGACATTGTGGGTGTTACAAAAAGAGTCCATCTTTCTGACTTTACTGCAAGTTTGTATTGATTTCACACACATATTTTAGATGCCGAATGCTCTTGTTTTAGTAGTTAAAAGCACATGTGCAATACCAAATACGTTTCACTGAAAATATCAGAGGCTCTGTTGACCTTGTCATTTTTTGTGCAGGTCAAAGTTGGTCCAAACATCACCCTACCTCCGGGCACCCTGCTCACCCGAATCCAGCCCTCCGTTGCTGGACAAGATGGAGACGGTTTCCAGGACGACTCGCCAAGGTCAGGGGTCACGCCGGGGTCTGAAGAGGTGGACAAGGCTGAGGTGGATGCTGGGCTTGTTGGGGAGGAAGGGGAAGGGTTTCTATGGAAACTTGGAGTTGGCGGCGAGGAAGAAGATGAAGATGACGATGAGCTGATTCAACAATTGCTGGGTATGTTAGAGATACTTATTCACTTTGTTTCATTTTCAAGAGTCATTTTCATTCCAAAGATAAAAAGAATATACAACAAATTCAATGCATACACATTATATATATATACTTTATAATCATTTTCTAACAATCTGGAGTTAAGCCTGTGATTTAGGTATATAGCAAAGTGTTAAAGGTTTGATGCATTTGCTTCTGGAAAAGGTCTCAATGTTCGTGATGAGGTAGAGGAAGATGAGGATGAAGATCTTGAAGATTCCGAGGATGACTTTGATGATGAGGGACTGTCTCCGCCAGCATCGCCTCCTCCTGATGACACAAAGTGTAAGTCTTCTTGCTCCTGTAACTCCTGTTAAAGTGATTTCATGATTATAAGGTGGATTTCCCATATTCTTGCATTTCGCTTGTTCAGTCATTCATCTGTTTTGTAGACTGTATCAAAGTAGGCACAAGTGGTCTGTAAATGAGCACTGAATAAACACCTCCCCCTAAAAAAAAAAAAGATACCACACACAAAAAATATTAACCTACATGTATAGAGAGTAGAATCCTGTGAAACAGACCTATGCCAGTATTGAAGATATTCAACATAATGACAGACTTGAAAAAAATATAAGATCAGCTCTGAAAGGTTAATAGAATGAATCCCAAGAATAAGTGCAATTGTAACATATAGATCATTGTGTTGTCAATGTGTGCTTGCACCACAAATTTGAATCCTGAAATGACTACTTGCAATTGAGTTCAGATGTAGAAGTAGATACGTTGATATTAATATCTCTCATGAAAATCGTGGTGATTACCCTGCACACATTAGTATTAAACTGAAAGGGGCTTACATATACCTGTGTAGTTAATTGTAGTGTAGAAGATTATGATAACTTGAAAATGAAATCATGATAGAGTGCAAGCATTTACATGACTTGTGTGTGTGTGTGTGTGTGTGTGCATATGTTTTCTTGTATGTAATAATTGTTTTCTCAAACAATCCCCCCTCCACACAAAAACAAAATGGGCTCATATTCCCGTGGTCCCATACATTGACTCATTCCGATACCCCAAAAACACATTTTATGGATTCGGCATTACTGTGATTTGGTCGCGTCTCCCTGCTGCAGTGTTCTACCAGGAGGTCTTTGACAGTCTTCAGAGGACAGTGGAGGAGAACATCAAGGTGGATAACCTCATCCTGGAAGTGAACTCCTCCAAGTATGCCTACAACATCTCCATGCACGAGCTCGTCTCGCTAGTCACCAAGGCGGTGCTGGACCTGCCCCACCACAAGGCATCCGAGCCCCTCGCTCCTCCCCAGCTCCTCCTCGCTGTCAAGAAGGTATCGACTGGTGCAATGACTTCTCCCTTGGAGTTCTGTATTGTATTGCTTTATGCACTTTTGATACGCATTGTAAATCCAATAGAGATAAAATTACTCTTGTTAGCAACGTTTGTATTTGCTTCCAACAATGTGCGTACTTGTACAATGATAATGCAGAGACCAATAAATCAAATGAAATCAAATAGAATCAAGTCAAATTTAGATGGCAGTCCTACCAAGTCTCCCTGAAATCTCAGACTGTACAATCTGTCTTTCATCTTTTCTTTTTTTCTCTCATGGTCTGTCCATTTTCTTTTGTTCATTTGTCTTTTTTTGTAAGTTTTTTTCTTTCATTTCTTTTATTCTTTCTTTCCTCCCCCTCTCTTTTTTTTCTTCGGCTTTCCAAAGTTATTGCCTTGTGTTCTGTAACTTCCCTTAACGGGTAATTGTGTGTTTATAGCATATTGTCCTGTTAGTTCATGTAAGAAAGTTTGGATCATCATATCCTATTCTATTAAATTTGATGATTGCTGTTCAGAGTCAGTCAGTGAACCTGATATTGCTCAATAACTTTTCTCCATGTTGCAGTTGTTTGTGAGGTTAAAACCGCTCTTCAGCAACTACATCAAGGGGACTGACTCGCAGAGAGATTGTCTGAATGCTCTGGAGGTAAGACTTGATGTCAGACTCCTGTCTTTCTGTGATTTTCAGGGAAGTCTTTAATGGTTACTGTAAAACACGATATATTCGCAGCAGGAAAATTTCGCAAATTGGAGCCGACGTCCTTTCACGCAGCATGAAATTGTCGCGACTTGCCACTGGCATCCAATGCATACTGTATAGGCAAGAACTTTTGTGTGCATTTTATTTTTGCGAGTGTTACCGCTTGCGAAATTTGTGAAAATAAAATGCATGTGAACATTCCTTGTTTTACAGTATGGAAATAGAGAGCCATCTTGGAGGACCCAGGGAAGTCTGACCTACTGTCTTGCATTTCCAGTTTGCATAGGCCCTATTTTCTTTTTGGCAGATTCTCCTTTCCATTTTCAATCAGATATTCACAGCATCAAACGTAAACTTGTAAAACATGTAAAAATGCCAGTATTCATCAGGATCACTCTGTAGGGTCATTTATAGGACTTTTTGTCTGAATTTTCATATATAAACTTCTGTCTTGAGCAGAAGATGGAGCATACTTTGTATGTTTCACTTCCCTGTATCAAATGTTCTGTAATCATTTTTATTTTTGGATTCACTTTAAGTTTTGTCCCCACCATCATGTGACAAACATAATGAATTGGTACATCTGCCCTACTATACTAGCATCAAGAGCAGTGGGCCCATGTAGATTAAGGGAGCAATACAGCATGGTGTTTGTCTATTATGAAAGATATGTAAACAGTGCACAGCTGTGTACCTACTCTTCAGGGGAATATGTTCTACATGTACCTATCACAATAAAATCGTACCACATGATCTAGCCACATTCTCAAGGCCAAACTTGGCAGGATGACGACTTCATGGTGCTCATGAGATTGGCAATACAATCAGTGAACTGATGGCTCTTCCGGGAGTGATTTTCAGGCTCTGTGATTTTCCATGTTTTTTTCCAACTAGTAAGGAGACTGCAACAATTAATGATAATCATTAACAGTTGGGCAGCAATATAAGGAAAATATAGGGAGATTTTAAAAAAAGATGCCCCTTTTTTCATGAAAAGTGAATATTCCTGTGACTTTTTACTAACATAATGTTAAGGATAATATTTACCCTGCCTTCTGAATGACATAAGTGAACCACTTTTTTGTTATGCTGCAAAAGTAAAAAATACTTTGAATTCTTTATATTTTCTTAAAAATAAACCAAGCTTCACTGATTTGTATTACCAATATATGCATGCAAAATGTACATGTATATTTTGGGCAAGCTCCCCTTAAACTGGGTGTAATATTTGCCAACATAAATCCCTTCTGGTTATCAGCTCACAATTAGTGTCTTTCTCCGTGTCGAATGTAGGATTACAGTCTGTCGTGTGACTCCACGGCAACCATCTTGGTCAAGCTAATCCACCATTTCTACGATGCCGATATCTTGTCAGAAGATGTGATCCTAAAGTGGTACCATGGTGAGGTGGACGACGACAGGGGAAGGCAGAGACAGGAAGTGAGGTCAAAGGTGAGAGCAGGAATGCATTGATGTAACTCCGATGTGTAAATGATTTTTCTTTGTATGATTTAGCATGATGCATGGGCAGAGCTGCCAAGTCTCCCTGATTCTGCAGGAGTCTCCCTGAAAATGTCAAAATCTGTTCATGTCTAAATAAGAGAATATTAAAATCTCCCTGATTTGGGACTTATTTTTGCCCAATGAAATGCATGTAACACACAAATATCTCCCTGATTGCTGTGTGGAATCTCCTTGTTTTGGATATGGGAATGCTGGCAGACCTGCATGGGTTATCGTAAGTGCATGTGATGGTTCATAAGTTAAGGAACATGAGTACTTGCTGAGACTTATTTTTTCAATAATTGACTATGTCCATCTACAACAAAATTTTGATAGGGATGTTTTAATAATGGTCCTTTGAATACCTATCTTTTTTTTTTCAGGTGGCTCCATTCATCACTTGGCTGGAGGAGGCAGAGGAAGAGAGTGAAAGCGATGAAGAGTGACCAAAAGTAGAATCGTCATTGGCTGATCATACACGTGTATTAAGGGAATCAAAATCAGGTTGAAAATGGGCACATGCATGACAGGGGTGAGAGGGAAGACTCAAACATGCGTTAATACTCGGCAACACTTTGGAGGCATTGGCCCTTGTGTATGGTGAGACCTACCAACCATAGCGTAACCTTGTCTGAGGAAGGCTATTGGTGTTTGTCACAGCATTGCCAGTGCCTGTCTGAAGACCAGACCATTTCTTGGCTTGGCTGCAAAAACTGATTAACAAAAAACTTATGGTGTTCTTCGACACGGCTCTTCCCCCAAATCTCATTCCCTGTGTTGGAGCCATAATTCAGTCACCGGAAATGGAAGGAGCACCGTTTTTCCTGTGAATGTCTCAGAAAGCTTCGTGCTTTAATGTTCACTGAACGAGTCTCCCTTGCTGTGTGCTGATGGACATTGTAAAGTTGTATGCCTGTCACAGCACCTGTAAGTCTGTCCTCCCGTGTGAAGGGTACAAGAAGAGCTTTGCAGCATCTCAATCTGACAGCTTTCCTCATATTTGATGTAGGCCTGCGGGTAAGATACCTTATTTGGAGCAAAAGAGTCACTCAAATACCTTAAATGACCAAGGGGCCTGTTTCATGGAGAGGTTTGCAAACATTGAAAGCCACAGTATTTGAATTTACTGTCGCTGGAGCTAGGGAAGAACTAAACAGTTGAGAGTGTTTCAGTTGTTGCCACAGTAACTGCAATCACTGCAACTTACAGTAATCAGAAACCTCTTGATAAAACAGGCATCTGTTACGTAGGCCTATAGCCAGATTGATCGACTGGTATAAGACAGAATAGAAATAAGAAAGATATAATGACAAAATGAAACGTCCATATACTTTGCTTGCATTCAGGTTGAAAAGGGCGGTGGTATTTGGTCGTACAAGTGCACAAGCGCTCTATGATATTTGCAGGAGGTGTCACAAAGTGTAAACTTTTGGCAGAATAGCGCTTGAAATGGAATCATTTGATGAAGGCTGATCTGTCGAGGGAAGATTCTTATTCATGCAATAGGTGGGCATTAGATACACAAGCTATAATCCAAACACATTGATTTGTTTGTTCTTGAATCACTTATTTCACACATTTTCAGTGTAGAAGTCCAATGGTTTAGTCTTCTTTGTCCTTTCTTAGTGCTGGCCTTCTCTTACTGGAAAGCACAAATATCCGCGGCATGAAATTTTTGCGAATTGTAGCCGATGGCCTTTTTTGCGAATTGCCACTGGCATTCATTCTTATTACTATTACCCTAGCGCATGGCAATATTTTCATGTGTTGTTAACTTCGCAGTCCAACAGTGATTCTCAAAATTCATGACAAATTAAAACCTTGTGAAAATAACAGCTAGTACTGTAAAGAAGTTCTGTTCATCCACTATTCCTCAATACAGTCAACCTCGCCCAAGTCAAACCCAAAGGGATGGGAGAAATGTATTTCAACTTTTGTGAACTTTGACTTACACAATAGAATAAAAACATTTATATCGAGGGGGGGGGGGGGGTAGAATTTTCTACCTACACAGCTGAATGTTCCAATTTGTGCAATGTCGACTTAGGCGAGGTTGACTGTACTAAAAATCCAACAGCACAATGGAGATAATTGAACATGGTGCATTATTCCACTTGAATTTTTGCATTCCTACACTAAGTACAAGTACTTAATTATCAGACAAAAGGGACATGAATTTGGCCTCCTTCACATGGAAGTTTATACACTCAGAGTTAAGAAAGCAATTGGCTTGATAGGCACTTGGTTGAGAATAAACTTAATACTGGTAACTGTAGTACTTGCCATAATTTTAGACATAGGCAAAGACTGGTGCCAAATCTTAACTAGTGAGTGAAAAGGGGTAACCAGGAGCTGTAGTACGACAGTTGTCCCTTCACGAATACCCTCTGTATAACTTCCACATTAGCAATAATCTCAGGAAAATTTTCCCTCATGTGAATGACCCTGCACTGTTAACCCATAAAGAGTAGCATCAGCTATTTGGATTGTTTGCATGATGCATTCAATTTTCACATGGACTGCAATCACAAATGGAGTTCATGTGCACCCTAAGGCTTGTCCGAGGTTTTAACCGAGGCTTGACTGACATGGCAGCCTGAATTATATGAGTAATCTGCATTCTACTTATAAAAACCTCACCACTTGTAAGAAGAGATGATGGAACTGTTTGCTATAGTACATTTATGACACCAGTACCCATAAATTTTCACAAGTCATGAAACAGGTGCATATTTATGGGAGGCAATCAGTCGGGTGACATCAATGATTCAGGATATATTGGATTGCAAAAAGTATTTTAGCTTGGGTGTTCATATCCATGGAGGGTTTGCTGTCTTAATACCCGAAGGAGTATTTCCTCCAGTTCTGGATAGAGTGAGGCAGACTTAGACTGGGTCGTAGTGGAAGCCGAGTCAAACTACATGCCCTTCTTAATGTATCAGTAATCCTCCCTGAAAAGAGTATTCCAGTAAAGGATACAAGTGTATGTATACATGTGTATGTGTATTAAAGATCTAAAGAGGTTACAGAACCACCTGCATTTGAACATTTGTTTTTTTGTCTTTGTTTTTGTTTTTGCTGTTACCCTGTATGAGGACACGATTCGAAACATCATTCCAACAGCATGAATGAACCTGATTTCCTCCATGATTGAATGTAACAATTTTCAGTCCTCATGTTACACATAATAATGGTATAAAATATTGATATTCATCAGTATCTTTAAGAAAGTTTTATTGAATAATACTTTTAAAAAATGGAATACATACTTAACAGAACAGTAATAATGAAAGTTATACAAATGTAAAACACTACTGGTACATACAAATAAAGTGAAACAAAAAGTCACTCTTTACAATATGACTGCCGACATGCTCATTTTTTTTTTCTTATTAATTTCAAATTTTATTTTCTCATGATCCAATTAAGTTTAAGGCACATTTCACCAACAAATAAAACAGATTAAAGTACAATTACTTCTTAAATACCTCTCGTTACATATTGTGCATTGAATTACCTTGTTAAACATTATAAAATGTGCTAGCTCTCATAAAATCATGAAGCTGCACAATGATTTTGGAGTTTAATTGCATTTCAAACATTACAGGAGACACTGTACAAACGTGTATTCATAAACATTTCATGGTTAAAGCTTTAAGAAGTCTCTAACCTCTAAATTCCACTGAGAGTGATTTGGAACAAAGTGGAATGTTGACCAATTTCCAGCAATGACACTACACATCTTTATGTCAATATAATATGCCTAAAAAAAAAAAAAAAATCATCATTTTCACTACATCTGACGGTGACTAACTCTCACTGCAATGCCGATGTTGTACAACCACTCTGACATTGCTAGTTTCACAACTTCCAGTGAGTCAATGTCTCTTCTACCTTCACTATGCCACAAAGATTGCTGTGTTGAAGATGCACTTCTTGAAGCATGGTGAATTGTTTGATGCACCCAGACTAATTATTGGAAGGAGGTTCCCAAATAAAGCATATTAATTATTCCTGCACCACTCAAGGAAATGCTGGCAGTGAGGAATATATATTGGCAGTGAAATATTTGGTAAATGTTGGTGATTAGTTTGCTTCACAATAAAACTTATTCAGAAATACAATGTAAATGAGTACAGCTGAAATTCCTTCGGGCACGAGCAACAAACAAAACATAACCAAGTTATGCAACTTTATGACTCTTTTCAAATCCTGAGGCATCGAAATACGATTCCATTTTCTATGAACTTCTCCAATTTTCACAGCCAGGGAGTTCATGAATTATCAGAGAAAACAAAATTGCCTTAAAAAAAACAACAGTTCAGCCCCTTGTTTCAAATTTAAACCTCATCTTATGACATATTACACTTGAGGTATGTCACTCTTCTAGATTATCTGTGCATCGGATTAGATTCAGCATAATAAACATTTCATTCATGTAATTCTATTCTGCTTTGGAAAAAGAGGGAGTTGATTTGGCTGCACAGTTTACATCTTACATATCTACAGAATACAAAGGTTCAGTGCAGAATCACCCTTCAGCCTAGATAATGCACATCAACTACTTTGTGTGAGCAGTTCACAAGATGTTGATAAAAAGATGAATTCTATAATTTCTGGTTCTAAAACTGCCATGAAGATGGTAGAGGATTTTTACACTTATTAAAAGGCAAATAAAAATGACAAATCTATTTACAGTGATTTTCATTTGTAGGCTTTATCAATATACAAAATGTTCCACAATTCTTGACTACAAAAACATGATCCATTTGTACACAAGCTCATGGTATTCACTGTATAATAAATACACAAACTATGAAAGCCCAGATTGATTTAAAAAAAAAAAAATGTTTCAGTACATTACAAACATACTTTAAATACTTGTTTGTGGACTTGAGCTGACCTACAGCTCATTACACAGAATATCTGTCCACATCACAATTCTGACAAAATACATGTTAAAACTATGCTAAATCTTTTTCAATATATGCCAATAGATCTTTTAAATATTACATATTTTTGAACTTGTGAAACCAGTAAAGGGTTACCCTAACTTGACCAGCTGAGATTTGACAATGCATCTCTTTACAATCCAAAGTGGCTGTATTTTCATTTGTGGATGTACTTCTGATGCAAATGACTTACTCCACAATATGCAACTCAGTGTCAAACAACATTGGGGGTTTGAAACAACCTCTCTCTCTTGTGGACTTATGACCTTCTGAAAAACAGAACTTGCCTTTGTGTCAGTAGGTACTGTAAAACACAACATTTATGCGCCATGAAATATTCGCAAGTTGCCTCATAACATTCTATGCATATAGTGTAGACAAGAACTTTTGCGTGTATTTCAATTTCGCGAATCTTGGCTCTTGCGAAATCCGCGAAATTAAAATGTACGCGAATATTCCTCGTTTTACAGTTTGTCCATACTGACCAACAAACATCAAGCAAAAATTGCATATGTACGTGTATTTCAAAAGCATTTGCATGATGTGCAGTAGTTGCCTCACAAAGATTCTACAACTGGGTAACAAATGCTGCATACAAACATGTGTCCACTGTATGTATAAAAACACACATACACACACGCACACACACACACACACACACACACACACACACGCACGCACACACACAAAAGCAAAGAATAAAATGCAAGAGGTATACTGTAGGCCACGTATGAATATAAATTCAGCAAGCTCTATAGTGATTTCATCTGAGGCATCCAACTTCAAACTGCAAAGAAGGCTTGCATCATTGCATAACCCAGAATACTGACTACTTGATATGGCTCTCAAACTGTGTTGCTGTAGCACAAATATTAAAAAAAAAAATGTCTTGAGGATAACCTTATGGTTTACACAAGTATTTCACAGGGGTTCCCTATTGCAGTTACTCTATACTACCACAAACACAGTCTAGCACACGTTACAGCAATTATCACCTACATACTTTCTTTCTCTGTACAACGCTATGTAAAACTTTGCAAAATATTATTGTTACAACTGGAAGACAAATAATAAATAATTCCTCACAGAAATCCTTTGCCGTATGTGAAGCAAACAAAAGACTGGACATGACGCTATGAGCGTGAAATTGATATACTACTGATGCGTACTTCAGGCTATCGAGAGCCTTACAGTTACAAACATGAAAGCTAAATTAAATCAGCTGGAAGACTGAAAAGGGAAATACATTTTGTATGAATGTGAAATAGATGTGCATATGACGTAGCGCTTCATTTCCCTTACTCCTTAGGTAGGGGTACACAAGGATATAGAAGCTTAATAATGCCCCAAATAGTATGCATACAGAATACTAGTACAACTTCCATTCAAAGAGCGCACATGTCGGGTTGTGTCCTGATGCACCGATCACAAACAGGAGTCCAAACACACATGCTCACAATTATAAAGCAGAATGTATAAAACAATCAACATCAAAAGAGTTGCATCTAACATGTGGAGAAAATAGATTCAGAGACCGAAAGAGAGAGACAGAATTCAAGTTATTTTGTGGAAACACAAACTTTTGAAATAATGACAAGAAAACTTGGCAAGACATTACTTGACCATTTGTTTTATGTCTTACCTGATTTCTTGCCAGGTTTTGTTTTGTTACGTTTTGTTTTTGGACTGCACATACATTGAACCTGGTATTGATAATGCATGGCACTGGTTATATTGACAGGGAACCATCCCTTAAATTAAGGAAATGAGGGTTTGCGAAGTGTATGCAGATTTTGACCAATTAAGCATTCCTGGCACTGGCACCAATGCACTTTGTCATGTGCTATCCTCGTGTGACTCAAGAAACATATTTTAACACATTACTATAATTAAGTCATACTTGTGAAAGAATAATGCCTCCGGCAACACTTTGTGGCGGAGGCAAAATCACTCATTTATCCTTCATACCAGTGGATGTTTGAACATGCTGCAAATTCTTTTCAGATTCATACTGTCCAATATCATACAAAATAGTCTACATTGTGGCCAGTGAAGAGGGCAGGGGACTTATGGCACTGCTCATATCAAGGCACACATTACTATCATTAAGATGTGAAATAAAACAAACCCCTAAACCCCAGGTATTTACAATCATTCGAGGGTGACTAATGTGCATCCATGTGTCAAGTAAGAAAAACAAACAAAATTAAACCACCACAAACTGGAGCAATTTGAGTGCTGTGTGCAGTTGACTGGGATGCCTCCACTTCTCGGGCAATCACTTTGTGCAATATGTTTTAGTCTACAGCCGTTTTATCAATGATCCTGACTGCTGATCAGTGATTCATATTTGACCCTCTCTGTAGAAAGGAAATATTTTCACATGTGTTTCTATCCATCACACTGATGAAATCATAAATGGACAAACCTGGTAGAATTTGAGGCTAAAGTGTGACTTAATTTTGATGACCTTTGAACCTTCTACCATCATCATGTTCATGCACTAATTTGTCCATTCATTCCGACTCTTTTTACGTACATGTACTTACACTTGTTAAACCATCACTAGACTTTCCTGGCTAAATCAATAGCTGGAAATGATATCTATAAATGTATTTCTCTATGTGTGTGTGTGTGTGCGTGTGTGTGTGTGCAAAAAATTGTGACCATAAACCTTGACCTTTCATCTTTCACCACAGTCATGGTTTGCAAATGATTGTCAGTTTACTTTGACCCCGTCAACCAGCCCACATCACCATTTGACACTCTTAGAACATTTTGTAGCTGAAGTAATGACAAGACAGCAGTATCATTTTGGGACAAAGTACAGTGACCTTTGACCTTTAGGGATGGTTAAAAGTCCACTCAATGCATTTACACCTGATGTAGCATCCCTGGACCAGGAACTTATTCTGAAAACAGATTGAAATTTCCTCTCAAAATGTGGCCACAAGATCTAGTCGGGATGGACTGATGGACAGAGAGCCCAAAACATAATGTCTCCGACACCCTTTGAGGTAGAGGGACAAAAACCTTTGCTATGTACCACATGAAAACATCTGTAAATGGGAATAATGCACTCCTCATAATGATCTCTTCATTACATGTACCATATAGAGCAGCATTAGCGGCAGAAAACACAAGGTGTAATACGCACATGTTTGAATTCATGAAAACACCAGTAACAGGTGATGGCAGAAGAAACATAATAAAGAAGACAGAGGTATATATTCTTGACAACTTCAGGACAGAATATCATAAAGAAACATTATTTGTCATCATATATGAATACTGACTGTGATATCAGTTTATTACTGGGAAACACTGTTATAACAAGCATGCTTAAAAAGGAGGTACTAGCTTTAACAAAGTGAATTCAACCAATCCCAATTTTCCTATTACTGTATATCACTGGTCTCTTCTTAAGTATGTTTAGGAGGTACCACTTGTATTGAAGTGAAATTGGTGGTCCCAGCGACCTCGTTATAACAGGGTTACCCTGAAGGGGGTTTTGCGCACAGAGTCCAGTTTCACTTTAACCTGGCCACATCATGACCATCTGGATAATTGATATGGTTGGATAAGCAAGATATGCTCAAGCACAACACTGCATTGCCAAGTTCCATGCACAAGCCATTGCCAATTTACTATTACCATGATTGTTTATATCATATCTGCATATTTCATAATTCACATGATTTGGAAATGAAATGAAATATGAGCAATGATACCCTTCCTTGTATGGTTTTGATACTTTGAGTTTACTGACAAGCAATGATCAAACCCATGAATTCTCCCTCAATCTCTCATCTCCCTGATCAGACCATCAGACGAGTAGCATACTTTTAACTTCTATCACAAGTATTGTGGCCAGCATATCTATAAATATCCGAATGATTGGCATTTATGTCCAGAATTTTTTATTGCCTAGTATCTGCACACGATTGTCGTTTTGTGCTTGGACTTTATAAATAGCTAAGACCTATCGCTACGAATGCATTACAATGCAAATACTAGTACAATCGTGTACTAACCTATGTCCAGATAACAGAGTACTCCGCAAAAGTGATGGTTAGATAGACTGAGGTCGCACAGTACATCTCTGTCTAATGTACCGATAATTAAAAATATTGCATTGATTTGATATATTTTCATGTGCACTGTACCATATGTTGATTAAATATTTTGGTTAGTCCATGTTATTCCGGTGTTCCTTACCAATAGGAAGATGAAAGATATAGTTTTCTTTTTCATAAAGGCTATCATTAAAACACATGCATTGGGAATCTGCTTTACAATATACCAATATACCATAGAATTTTTGAGAAATTTAATAATTCTTTGGACTATTTTCTTCTTTTTTTCTGATTTGATACAGTTTCAGGAACAATTACAAAAGCACGATATACTGCATGCCACATCAGGGACACATTTATAGCTTGTAAAAAACACCCATTTGGTAAAATCAACAATGGTCTTTACAAGGGGATACCAATTACATTTATTTTCATTCATTATCATGTCATATAAAGTCAGTCTTAAATCATTTGACTTGGATTTGTAGAAAAATAAATCTTAATTCTACTCATGATTGTTTTCTTGTTCTATTTCTTTTTTTTTTTCTTCTTTTTGGTGTACGTACACGCACATATCAACTACATGCCCATATGGTACCTACTCTCCGTGAATACACAGACAAAAAAAAAATAAAAAAAATAAAAAAAATAGAAGTGAACTTGCTGGTATCAAGATTGACAATCAATTCTCTTATAGTTTTCCTATCCAACAGATAATGATATGTAAATAAATAACCCTTTCAGGGTTTGACATGTAGTGACATTGGACATAGCAAGCACAGGTAAGCAATGATATCTTTTTTTTTTTTGAACCTGTAATGCACATTATTCATAGCATTCTATAATATGGGGGTTAAAAATGTCCAAACATGAGACATGTGTACATTTCCTTTCATGGTATACAATAAAAGCTGCATTATCACTATGCCACACCATCAGTGTAAGTCATGATTGACCAACTGACATGTACACATTTGTAATGACCAGATGTGTTTGATGCTGTAATGATGGAAAGGGGGAAATATTTTCAAAGCAGCGCGAAAGCACGGTGCTTACGGTGTCACAGGAAGAATGCCGTTTCTCCAGCTCTTCTGGCCGACAACCTCCACATGGAATCCAATGTTCTCCAGGCGGGACGAATCCAGGATGCGGCGACCATCAAATGCGAAGGCAGGCTTCAGCATGTCGTTGTATATTTGCAGGTAGTCATAGTTCTGGTGAAAGTGTACAAGAAAGCATACTTTACATGAGCATGTCAGAATTTCAGTTGAAATCTCAGTTGAGGTACAGTCAACCCTGCTTAAGTCAAATCCAAAGGGACGGAAAAAAATCTGTCGACTTAACACGAATTTCAACTTTCACTATAGAATTAACACGTGCTTATAACCATCCGGTCAAATTTTTGTTCCACTTAGACAATTTTTCAAGTTGTGCTAGGTCGACTTAGGCAAGTCCGACTGCCAATTTAACATGAATTTCAACTTTCACTATAGAATTAACTCATGCTTATAACCATCCGGTCAAATTTTTGTTCCACTTAGACAATTTTTCAAGTTGTGCTAGGTCGACTTAGGCAAGTCCGACTGCCAATTTAACATGAATTTCAACTTTCACTATAGAATTAACTCATGCTTATAACCATCCGGTCAAATTTTTGTTCCACTTAGACAATTTTTCAAGTTGTGCTAGGTCGACTTAGGCAAGTCCGACTGCCAATTTAACATGAATTTCAACTTTCACTATAGAATTAACTCATGCTTATAACCATCCGGTCAAATTTTTGTTCCACTTAGACAATTTTTCAAGTTGTGCTAGGTCGACTTAGGCAAGTCCGACTGCCAATATAACATGAATTTCAACTTTCACTATAGAATTAACTCATGCTTATAACCATCCGGTCAAATTTTTGTTCCACTTAGACAATTTTTCAAGTTGTGCTAGGTCAACTTTAAATAGGCAAGTCCGACTATATTGTTTGTTACTGACAGACAGACTGCCAGAAATCATGCACGCAGGCAACTTTGACTACCATCACAGTCACTGTCAGTCAGAGACAATGACTTGATGATACAAGGAAAAGTAGAAATTACGCGGTGCGTAATATATGTCCCCGCCGGAAGTAGCATTTAGTAGCAAAATGTACAATATAGGTAAAAAGATCAAGGTCAAAGGTCAAAGAAGTCAAAGGTCAAAATTCTATGTAAAATTTTTGAAGCCCTCACCTAGTGCCATCACATAAAGCAAACGGAATCGAAATCGGGTTAGAAATGGCGAAGGAGTAGCATTTTGTAGCCAATGTACAATATAGGTAAAAAATCAAGGTCAAAGGTCAAAGAAGTCAAAGGACAAAATTCTGTGTAGAAGTTTTGAAGCCCTCACCTAGTGCCATCACATAAAGCAAACGGAATCGAAATCGGGTTAGAAATGGCGAAGGAGTAGCATTTAATAGCAAAATGTACAATACAGGTCAAAAATCAAGGTCAGAGGTCAAAGAAGTCAAAGGTCAAAATTCTGTGTAGAAGTTTTGAAGCCCTCACCAAGTGCCATCACTTAAAGCAAACGGAATTGAAATCGGGTTACAAATGGCGAAGGAGTAGCATTTTGTAGCAAAATGTACAATTTAGGTCAAAAATCAAGGTCAAAGGTCAAAGAAGTCAAAGGTCAAAATTCTGTGTAGAAGTTTTGAAGCCCTCACCTAGTGCCATCATATAAAGCAAACGGAATTGAAATCGGGTTAGAAATGGCGAAGGAGTAGCATTTTGTAGCCAATGTACAATATAGGCAAAAAATCAAGGTCAAAGGTCAAAGAAGTCAAAGGTCAAAATTCTGTGTAGAAGTTTTGAAGCCCTCACCTAGTGCCATCATATAAAGCAAACGGAATCAAAATCGGGTTAGAAATGGCGAAGGAGTAGCATTTTGAAGCAAAATGTACAATATAGGTCAAAGGTCAAGGTCAAAGGTCACAACTGAAATTCTTTATAGAAGTTTCAAAGCTCCCATGTAGTGCTATCATATAAAGCAAACAGAATCAAAATCGGGTTAGAAATGGCGAAGGAGTAGCATTTTGAACATTTTGATCACACACGGACGCACGGACGGACGCACGGACGGACACACGGACGCACGGACGGACACACGGACACACGGACACACACACGTACGGAGCCCGTTTCATAGTCCCCTGCTCGAACTCGTTCGGCGGGGACAAAAATGCTTCAAGAGACTTGTGAATACAGGAGGCTTGGGTGAATGTGCCTGAATGATCAAATCTACAGAAACAGGGTAAAATTTTACAGGGTAAAATTTAAGGTTTTGACCCAGAAGTACTTGCCTTGAATTCATCCCACTCGGTGCAAACCACAAAGGCATGGGTTCCTTTCAGGGCCTCGTACGGATCACTGTAAATGGTGACCAGTTTCTCAACTGCACAAAATCATGAAAGAGAATATAACAATATGCATTTTACATACTTGAAGTGCAAGAATAAGACTTCACGATATGGAAGTACAACAACTTTTGAGGTTTTATGTAACTTCATGAACTTTATCACATGAAAGTTTGAAAAGGCAGTTCAAATGTATGCAAAATCACTTTTAAAATCCTTCATTTTCTTTTTTCATAGTAAATGAAAATAAATTCAGGCATTCCAACTAGTGGCAAACACTTCATCAGTACAAAGGAACATTCCCACATTTTTCTTGTACTAAACAGATAAACTAACATCTTCCTCAGTGCAAAATATGCTTTTGTTTCCCTTTTTCATCTGTAATGCTAGATTATTTTCACCTCATTATATTATCAACAACTAGTCATCATAAAGCAAACAATGAAACCAGTGACGTATTTTACAGTACGGCTAAACACAAGGGCATTTCTTTGAAGGTTGGAAACAGAGTATGTGTATGTGGTGAAAAATACAATGCAGCTCGGGGATGTGGGACTGTCTAATGTGTGAGCAATGACACTCTGGAGACTAGAATCTAGAATACTGAGCTGATAAACTGATAACTACTTCTGCTGGTTGAAAGTGTGAAATATGTTTTTGTTTTCCTTTTTCATCAGCTTTGTTGGACATAATCACCTCTCTCTGGGTCAGTCGATATGCTGGAGTTGTTGAGCTCCAACAGGATTTGTTCTCGCTCCACCTGAGGGTCATAGATATTAAGTCTTGCGCCCTCATCCATCAGGAATTTACACAGGTAGATACTGGAAGATTCCCTGTTTTCAGAAACATTCCACATGAGACAGCAGTTAGGAGTAGGCATGATTTGAGCAATGTGCTGGATCCTACTTCATTGAAAACAAAATATCCCCTTTGACACCATCTATTTACTAAATAATAAAGGGTCATTAATTTCTGAGTCAAATCGTCTGTTGAGCATGATAAGGGCGTTAAGTTGCCACAAAACCCATAGTGTTCAAGACAACTTAACGCCCTTCTCATTCTCAACAGACGAAATGAATAAAGCAAGATCCTGGTGCATCCAGAAATACAAATTTTTGAGCAAAATTATGTAACTGAAGGATGTCTGCCTCTGAGGGAGATACAAATGCATGAAATTCAAGCTAATATCAACTGATGTGTGCATTATGAGCATTCATACTGTATAACAAAAGTAAATCTTACAAGGAAAACTCACATTTTGGGGTACCTATGAAATACATTGTTATTTTGACCAAGTAATGCACACAAGCATCTGTCAAAGCGATTCCTTTTTCAAACACTACACAATAGCACAAGATATCACACAAATGCAATGTACATCATTTTCTAGTGAAAAAAACAAAAACTGATGTGGCACATCCCTGTGCAGTAGAGTTTGCTAATCACAGAAATGCACATAGTAGTATGATATTGCAATATCTAAAGTTGATATAATGTGTTATAGACAATACTAAAAACTTAAATTCTGCATCAGTATTCACACTTGCAAGACCATGCATACGCGTACTATGGTGGAAAACGAGGACCTGTTTTACCCACAAGAATTTTACCACATAACTTCGGGGCTGTGTGTAAGTAGGACTCTTGTCAACCAAGGACTCATTCGTATATTACCATCCAACTGAGGACTTACTACAATAATGTAAATTGAGGACCTACAAACATGTACCCCTACATGCAAAAGCATGCAAAAGCTGACCGTTTGGAATGGTCTGTGTACCGAGGACGTCCTCGGTTCTCTGTGTGTCCTCAGTTTAAATGTAAAGTTTGTATGTGTGTCCTCGTTTTACACCATGGGTAAGTGCACCTACACTAACGCATGAAACTTACCTTGTGTCTCCCGTGTCCTTCTTGAATGCAAAGCCTAGAACGGCAATCTTCTTGTCTGTGACAGTGTTGAACAGACATGCAATCATCTTGTTGGCAAATCTTCTTCTTTGATAATCGTTCATGATGATGACCTGGATTGGTGTATAAAATATAGTGAAGTAAAGGTCAGTATTGATATATATCTTATCAAAGTAAGCTATATGAAATGACTTCCCCCCCTATTCTTGAACATTTCAAAACTTAAATAACAGGTAATAATGATAATAATAATGACAACAATAATACTAACACCAGGTACGCACAATTTCTATAGTGCCATTATCAATCCTGAT
Source organism: Diadema setosum (assembly GCF_964275005.1). Taxonomy (NCBI): domain Eukaryota; kingdom Metazoa; phylum Echinodermata; class Echinoidea; order Diadematoida; family Diadematidae; genus Diadema; species Diadema setosum. Next base: position 21,209,344 of record NC_092691.1, read on the forward strand.
TAAATGCTCAGGGTGCTTTACACCAAAGCACAAAAAAAAAAGAAATTATCGTGAAAGAAGAAGAAGAAGGAGAAGAAGAAGTAGAAGAAGAAGAAGAAGAAGAAGAAGAAGAAGAAGAAGAAGAAGAAGAAGAAGAAGAAGAAGAAGAAATAATAATGAATGTCTGTCTCCAAAATGCACGGTTAAACAAGTAGGATTTTAGGTTGCTTCTAAAAGATATTATGGAGTGTTAGTCTTTCAGCTCAAATGGAGGTAAATTCCAGTGTTGGTCCAGCGTGCGGGTTTGTTTTCCCTAAGGTTTCTTCAGGAAGTGGAATGTGTAAGATCGTGCTGGGCATCTGCATCTAGAATATTCATGAGTGAACTAAATTACCCAATAATTAATCATCATCAGCAAACAGTGAAACCAATTATGTCTTTCACAATACAAGCAGAAATATCAAAGTTATTCTGAATGCTAAAACAGAATGCACATATGTGGTGAAAATGTGCTTAGGAGTGTGGGCCTGATTAATATGCATTCAATGACACTGTGAAGATTAGAAATCTTTTTTTTTTTTTTTTTTCATACAAAACAAGAGGAAAACTGCCAGTTGTTCGCACCTGTTGCCAGTACTGGGCCACTTCTGGAAGATTGCACGCTTCACAGAGGTACACAAGATTAAGTACATCCTTCTGAAAGCAGCTCCCACCAAAACCTATTTTCATATGTACACAAATAGAAGACGAAACATTAAAGTACACTGTTTTAACATTGTGATGGCAAAATAATCTGAAAACTGGTCAATCTTTGCTTGACTGAGCTGTATAATGGTATTCAAATGATTGAAAACACACCAAAGCAGAGAAAAGTTCTGCAAATTGTACTCCGGCCTGTCAACAGAGAAGTATCTATGGACATACCGATCTACTAAATGGGTAATTCTAAAATCTACTGTCAATGGGGTAAAATCTAGGGCAGTAAGCCTGGTTACTAACAGACTTTCAATTCAACGAAGTATAGTCAAACCTGCCTTGGCGGCCACCTGTCTATAGTGGCCACCTGCTATACAAAGACACACAAAAAAAGGGGAATCAAACAAAGACTGATTGCAAATGAGCTTATCTCCATCGTCACATAGAGAAAAATATAATCTCTCCAATGATATTTCACTTGTTATATATCTAAACAAAGAATATTCATGAAGTTATGAATAAAAATATTCCATATTTTCTTATCATTTTCTTTGTGTGTGTTTTTTTTTTTATTAGCAAATATCTCAAAGAATGGGAGATAGCTTGTTTCATAATGAAACTCTTCAAATGATGTCTAGCACTGCTACACAAGCATTGAAATGTGGTATGTTTAATATTCAAAAAGTTTTTTTTAGAATACAGGGTTTGTACTTCATGGAGCAGAGAGTAAATATACCTAAACTGGCTTGGAGAAACTTGGGTCCAATCCGAGAGTCCGTGCCGATAGCATGGGCCACCTCACTGACGTCTGCTCCTGTTGCTTCACACACTGCACTGATGGAATTAATACTGGATATCCTCTGCGCAAGGAAGGCGTTGGCAGCCTGGGGAATTTGAATGCAATTTGAAAGGGTTTGTTTCCAGAAGCTCCTTTGTGATACATCATACAAGGATGTTAACCAGATTGTACAATATTGTAGTACTCTGAAGGCTGAAAATGCATTTTTTTCATTTTTTTTTTGGGGGGGGGGGGGTGGAAGTATAGTATTTTTACCTCTCTGGCAACTGACATGCATAGTAATGTAATTTTGAAAAAAAAAAAAAAAAACACCAATATTTATCATGCAACCTGCAGCCTTTTTGGAAAAAAAAGTACATAACACTGCCAACAAGTAACAGTTGGCATCTCTGGTTATACATAACTCGAGACACTGCAAACATTAATATACACAAACAGAAGCTGTTGTCAAGCAGGATAACAAGCATTTAAACAACTGTCCTCATTTAGGCCTATATATATATATATATATATATATATATATATATATATATATATATTTTTTTTTTTTTTTTTTTTTTTTTTTTTGTCTTGTTTCAAAAACATGCGCTTTCCTCGCCAGGATAAAGCGTTTTAATGCCATTTTAGGTTTTAATCTCATATATATATATATATATATATATATATATATATATATATCAGGTTTGAAGTGTGATGATGATGTTGCATTCACTACATGCTGCAGTTTTCCGTCGCAAGAATTGTCATCAAAATTTGAAGTAGTGTGTGGATATACAGCAAAGAAAAATTTTCACAAGACAATGACTTGTCTTTAATCAAACCTATCATATTCAAGCACAAGACGTCTGAAAATTCTGTGGAAAAATAGACAGACACTGGGCTATCAGACTCTACAAACCAGAAAAAAAAAACCCCAAAATGATGCATAGTAATATAAACATTTCAATAAACTGAAGAATTGCACATACAACTGTAGTAATCATGCTAAATCATTCTTTTTTCTTTGGGGGGGGGGGGGAGAAAATTAACACTGTAATATCAAAAGCATATTTGCTTGACTCCTCAAGAAATTCATGAAAGTTTAATGTGCGTGAAAATTTTGGTTTTACAGTATCACACTCATGAATGATACAGTGTATATCATAGAGTATGCTCACTAGCTTGGACAGTTCCGATGACCATGTGTTTGTCTTGATGATACGATCCTCAGCCACCCAGTGCTGGTAAATCCAGGCCAGCTCTTCAATGGCTTTTCCCCCGCTGTGTGTGGTCTCTCCGCCGATGAGCACACGGTCCGGATTCAGCAGGTCCTTGATGGCTGAGCCCTCTGCCAGGAACTCTGGGTTGGATAATACCTGGGATTCATAAAGGGAAGATGTATGTCAGATGCCACTCTATGCTCAAAGTTAGTATCACACTTGATCTGTAAGAAATATATGAGGGCGGATCTTTTCTCATTGTCCCATTCTACAAGGATTTATTTATTTATTTATTTATTTATTTATTTATTTATTTATTTATTTATTTATTCATTCATTTATTTATTCATTCATTTAATTACTTATTCATTTATTTATTTATTCATTCATTGATTAATTCATTTATCTATTCATTGATTTATCTATTTATTTATTTATTCATTATTTATTTATTCATTTAATTTTTCTATGTGAAAGTTCCCTCACGATGAAATTGAACACTAGTGATATTTCTGCATTTCAAACATTTTGATGTAGACAGTGTTTTGACATGCAGAGGTTCTGTAGCATGTAAACTATACTGCACAACAAAATGTAACCTTCCATAAGCTTTCACCTTGCCCTCAAAACAGAGCCCAGTGAAGATTTGTCTGGTGGCTCTTCCACCCTCCTCTCCCTAACCCTGTAACAATGTTTCATCTAGTCTCAACTGTCTGATTCTCACTACCCTCACCAAACTAAATGTAGCTTCGAAGGCTACTTGCGGAATCAAAATAAAGAGAACCACATGACCACCAACTAGAAAAGCCAATTTTAGCTTCAGCCGTCTTGCTGCCATGACACATAGGCTGAATTACCATTCCTTAAACCAATAATAAACACATGGCCATTTTGCACATATGGGAGCTGTGTAGTAAGTGATGATGTGTTCCAGAAACCTAGTTGTACACTATGCTATGACCTATTTTACACTTACAAGCACCTATAGCATACCATTGACGCAGACTTACAATGCTTAGCCCTGTCCCCCTGTAGAAACTGCCCTATTTCCTGTGCCTGGTTGTGTGTACACCATCTGAAAATCAGCTACTAGGCCTGTGATGACTAATTTCTTGGCGCCAAGTTACTCTACTTGTCGACTTTGTGACACGACAGTCACTACATATAAAAAGTTCATATTATCAAACAAGCATCTAAAGGGCTTAGAAGTCTAAAACTCTAAACAGTTTGGGATCACAGGAAACAAGATAATAATGCTTCATGTTCTGGCCACTATCACATGAAACATTTATTCAAGTAGATTTCAAGTTCAAGTTCAAGTTTTATTAAACCAATTCATTAAACATTTGACATTTTACAAAAGGATACAGCATTAAGAATAATGAGTGGTTTGGGACCCCAAAAGAAGCAGAGCTTGTAAAAAAGGGGTCCCGGATAAACATATATTAACATACTAAAGTTTAAGCATATTAACAAGAAGTATAATAGTAACATATTTACATAGGACAGATGCAACACAAGCACACATACACACGCACACACACACACACACACATTCAATCACACAAACACGTGTCACAAAAACGCTCATGCATATACATGTAGTTCACATGAAATATTAAATATCATGTGTGCAGGTATTGAATACTTTTATTTTTCCTCACTCCTTCAATGCGCATAGACACATTAATGATATATAATTTGTTAAATTATCTTTATTTCACGGTATGTGCTATACAAATATGGTTTATCATTAATATCATTATCATTATCATCATCACTATCACTATAATTATCATTATTGCAAATGATTGACAAATTGCCCTGCATCGACGTAAATAAGCACTGAATTGTGTGATGCAGGGCAATTTGTCAATCAGTTGCAATGAAAGCATCTCGACGGAAGAATTTCATGAATTTAAATTATCATTATTATTTTCGTTATCATTATATGATGTGACCACATCTGTGTGCATGATGGTTTAAAGGCAGTTTCACTGAAACTTTGCTTCACTAGCAAACTTCAGAGAGTTGCTTAAGGTTTATCAATCTATTAACAGATTTAAATACATACACTGTAGCTTTAAAGGCAGTACACTTGAATGATTGTCTACACACCAAAACAAAGGATTGACTCATTTGTCTGTCAAAGTGACTTGACTATCACTTTGACAGACAAATGTTGTCATACAGTTTAACTGTATGGCAACAAATGCTGAAACCATTATATTTGTCAAGCGTTTGCTTATAAATGATGATGGTCTCCTGCACTTCTGTTATGTCTAATATTGGTTAATTTGTCTTTTGAATGGCAGGTACATGTAATTCTTACATTTGCATATGCATAAAATACAGTAAACCTGTTCATCTTCATTTTGTATTATGGAATAATATCATACATTTTAGATAATACTTGTACACCCTTGCTTGTTTCAACTATTCGATTTAAACAACACTCAGTAACTTTGTTCAACTGACATTGTGTTACATTTATGTATGAAAAAGAAATGAAAAAATAAAATTGATCAATCAAGTACAGTCAACTAAACAATTTAAATACAAACGGCACCAAAACTTGTTGTAACCACAGAAAGAAAGCATAGTATATCATATGGGCAATTCCACGGTAACTGACGTTACGCGTAAGGATTTTCATGAAATTGTTTATGTTGTAGTTTTGTGAATGAAAGCACCTGGGGCTTGTAATTAGCATTGATGAATGAGTTCATGAGAATGAAGAAATGGGTGGAAAGTTTTTCTCTCAAACTGCATTTCTTATCACATAGCAAGTGAAAAAGTGTCGGTAACTGACGTTACGGAAAAAGGACATGGGAAATTATGGTGTCGATTTAAATGGAAATATCTCATGTCCCTGACTTCTAAACTTTATGTGCTTTACATGGCAATATACTTAGGTTCTCAGGAACAGGTGTGCAAAATAATGTGCACTTTAGATATTTCCTTTTAGCACCATGCCAATTTCAGTGAAGGCATGACGGTAACTGACGTTACGTAACTGACGTTACGCTTACATTTGCCATAGGGTTTACACATGGAAAATCATGATTAGGAATAATTTTGTGATATTTTATAATTCTGACCTTTCAGAGTGATTTGTTTGATATAGAATCATACCTTGGTCCATCAATTACAAATACCCAAATGAAATGAAACATTAGTCCATTTTCTTTGTGTTTAATGAAAACTTAAAGGGAAACATGTCAGTAACTGACGTTACGTAACTGACGTTACACATACTTTTGCTATGGGGTTTACAAAGAATTAACTTATTTAACAGGTTATTATACTGCTGCAGTATACCAGTAACAATCCCAGGCATTTACTTAGCAACAAATTAAAACAAAATCTAAAGACACAAATGGGATGGGGCCCTTAGAGGCAAGCTCCCCCCCCCCCCATGCCATAGCACAGTTGAGCAATGATAATGTAAATGCACCAGAGGATATTTCTTGACATTTGTCTTAAGATTGAATGCTTATTCAACAGTTATGATTACACAGAGCCATTTAGATTCAGCAGTTCCAAGTATGAATATTGACATAACTAAGGGTTTTTTTTTTTTTTTTTTTTTTTTTTTTAATGAACAGGAAAGTTTCTAGAGTCCCCCACCCATAATGCCCTGCAGTACTACACAAAACACAGATATTTTTGTGTGTGAAAAAAAAAATATCTTTCAGGTCATGGGGAAAAACACATACAAATAAAAATATTCATATGAAATCCACTGTGATATATTCTTTCTTCTTTTCTTTATTTTACTCCTTCTCCCTCAAGGCATTGTAAGGGCCACAAATAACAAAATGATCTCCATCATTAATAATGATTTAAATGAATAGTGTTACACTTTTAATATTTTTTCTGTGAAGAAGAAGCATGCTTTTTTGGTCAAAAGGGCATTTGTTTATTCCTTGCTTGAAGGAATGTAATTGTTTTTCTTTTCCTTTTCACTGGTATATCAAGGCTTGCAAATACATCCCAGATACCAAGAAATAGGACTTTGCAACGAAAGAATTCTAAGATCAATATAAATGAATCTTCCTGTTCATAATTATTATGTAAATATTACAAAAATGTCCCTGCATGAATGAAATAAAGTAATCAACAAATATGAAAATTTTTTTTTATTTTACCCTAGAATCACCTCTCAGTTTGAGCAACATTATTGTTAAACGTTGAGCAACATCAGTGTTAGTTTCAAACAGTAATGACAGTACATGCCTTATGTCAGGCCTGCTTACATTGTATGTACCATTTCCAGATGCGCCATATTAACTAAACCAAACATTTAAGTGCAAGCGAAGAAATATATCTCTTCCTGCATTTACCTTGAGGTAGAAACTTCACTAAGCTTCCAGGAAAAAGAAAAATGCTAGCAAAAGTAGTCATTAGTAAAGATTATAAAACTGTTGGTATCAAACTGTACACAAGCTTTTTAATAGAAAAAGGTGGTTACCATGCAACCACATAATTGATTAGGCCTACAAATTTGGTAGCTTTATCATCCCGTAGGACTGTGAATGTACTGTATAGTAATTTGAGTGCATTATATATTTCATGTGGTAAACCTAAACTTCCAGGTGATTTAACCTTAAACTTGTGCTGAACCGAAAATCAAAAGCTCAAGCCCCCTCCACCAAAACAAATATGATAAATAAATAAATAAGATGAAATGAACAAAAAAAAAAAATGTATCCATGGACATACAGTGTACCATAGTGATGACATCATTCCCTATCAAAGGGATTGCTGCTCTTTGTTGATAACCTTTGACTTCCCAGATGTATTGAAATGGCCTAAAGTCAAAAAATTTGCCTAAGTTATAATTACTGTTATGGTAACTGACGTTACATACTGGTATATGACGTTTCGGTAACTGACGTTACACATTTTGATGTGTTCATTTGACTCTCCAGTATGCCAAGTATCCTTATTTTCTGGTATTGAAAGGAAGGCATATGGGCATACATTAGAAATCCTAAGTTACATCATACAGCTCACTTTCTTTGATGAATAAAGTTAAAAATTCCTTGTTTTTGGTAACTGACGTTACATCCATCATTGTCAAACTAATTAAAGGTTTTTATAAAATTCTTTAAAGCAACCAGCTTTTTCTTTCTATCATGTGGTAAAAAACTTGTCTGGTAACTGCATACATATAAAAGATTGTTGTTTAGAGTACTAGTAAAGTGGATATACAGAGGGTAAATTATGTGACAATACACTCTTTCTTACCATTGAGTTATAGGCATATTTTGGCAGCCATTTTGAAAATCAAAATGGCCACTTTTATTGAAAAACATAATGATTCTTAAAACTTCAACTCAAGTACTGTCTGAAAATGTATGGTGTTTGAAACAAATATCATTTTGAATTTTCGGCATCTGTGTCCTACATACCGTGGAATTGCCCATATCAGTATTCATAAATCAACTGTGAATCAGTAGTTAGTAATCACATTAATGTTTAGCAAACAAGGAAATTTATTACCTTTTTCACAAAGGTAGTTGAACTTAATTAGATTATGCAAATCTTGACAGTATTCATGCAAGTAAGATGTGAATGTTACACAAAGGAATGCGAACTGGAGCAGACATGCAAGGTACACTTATTTTGCAGTCATTCTAATTTTTTGTCCAGACTAAATTGAAACCATGGATATCATTTCAGCTACCTTTGTTGACTTTGGACATATGTGTTTCCAAATGAGACACAACAAAATAAAACTGCTACAGTGAAGTTTATGGCATCTTGTTAATGGCTTTTACATTGACACATCTCTCACAATGTAAATAATCTGTTTACTCTGATAGGAATGTTCACAAACTTAATCACCCATTAATAGAAAGAGGAAATGTGGTTCATAGGAAAGTCACAGATCATAGCATCAGTGCAGGCAGCTGTGTGTACTTGATAGTGATAAATGGAGTTAAAGTAGCCTCTTGAATGAAAACAACAAATAGTAGCAAAGATGAAAAATCACAAAACATGATGAAACTTTAAAAAAAGAAGAAGCTAGATTTGAAAATTTGTCAACACTGACACATTAGGTGATCAGATGTATCTGGAAATATTGTTTTGAGCCCTTGAATGAAAATAACATTAGTAGCACAAATGAAAAACCCCAAATATGGTGAAACTTCAAAAACTAAAAGACAGAAGAAAAACAAAACAAAACAAAAACTGGATGCTCATTTTTCTTAGATTAAGTTGGTAAGATTTGGTACATAAATGGAATGAGCAGGAGGTATGGGATAAGTTCATAAATTACATATGCATAAAAACAGATGTCAACACACAGTTCCAATTTAAGTGAATAAAAGATGCAATGTGTGATTGGGGTACCTCGAATCTGCATCCTGGTCTGGTGTTTGCTGTGAGTATTCGCTGTATACTCTGCGCTGCTTTGACCGGCACTGTACTCTTCTCAACAACAATCTTATCAGAGGAGGCCACATCCGCGATGTGTCTCGCTGCAGCCTCAATGTACTTGAGATCGGCTGCCCTGCCCTGAGAGAAAAAAGAAAAATTTTAATTTACAGAGTTCATAAACAAATGCTAGGTAATAGTGTTCATTGATTTCATTTACCAGCAGAAAACAATAACCTTTCCTTTTTCAATTCACATTCTCATACCATCAGGACTATGACATTCTCTGAAGTGAATGGTCGAATTCCTCCTGAAATAAAACCCATTTCTCCATTCCTAGCACTCTGAATAAAATGTCCATTCCTCCATTGTTATTAACTTTCAGTTACCTACAACTAAATCATCAGCTGTCTGCTCAGTAGAAACCCTCACACCTTCTCTTCAGCATACTGTACAACACGATATATTTGCGGCATGAAAATTTAGCAAATTGGAGCCGACAGCTTTTCTCTCAACATGAAATTTTGGCGACTTGCCACTGGCATCCAATGCATATTGTTTAGGCAAGAACTTTTGCGTGCATTTTAATTTCGTGAATACTGCTGCTCGCGAAATTCGCGAAATTAAAATGCACGCGAACATTCCTCATTTTACAGTATATTGCAATGGATGATACATTACCAAGACAAGACAGACATGCAATGCATGAGTCAGTGGGAATAGGTTCATGATGTTATCCAACTGTTTTATTCAATACAAAACCTGCTACAGCTGGCCAAAGACAATGCCAAAAGCACTGCACTGGAATAAAGTGACACATTTTGCAGGTCACGTTGATTCATAATCAGAGATAGGCAGATTTCAGTAGGAAATAAAGTGGCAAATAAAAACTCCTGTTAAAAGCAGCAGCTGTTCAGTGTTACTGAGCCTGTGGGAAAAATGCAACTGAGATGAGCAGTTCTATTCATTTAAGAAGAAAATCAATAATCAAATTTACTTATGAACACAAGAATTGCAGTATTGCGAGCATTTTCAATCATGCTTACAATTACACTGCAGTTGATATTTGGTTGGACCTCATCACATTCAATTAAATAAATGACTGCAGCGAAATGGACAGTCTTGTCACCTATACTTTCAGTCTGTACTTACAGAACAAATTGACAAATGTCGCTACTCCCAGTGAAACTTGCCAAGACGCTGTAATTTGCTCTTGTCATAGTTTTCGCATTTAAATGTTTCACTTTCTACAGTGTACAGACCCTGTGTGCAGAATGCACTAGTGCCAATGTAATATATTTTGCTGACATTTTCATTTGTTAAATTGTGAATTTTTAAAGTCCAGTTATTCTTCATATTTAACAACTCACAAAGATATCGCCTCCTGTTAAACCCAAAAGTCCATATATCATATCCAAGATGGGAAACTACTATTTTTTTCTCTCTCTTTTCCTGCTCATTCCATCAATGTGGTTGTCCATTTACTAATTGCTTGAAAACAACAATACGACTTACAAGTCCCACTCTGGTAAATACATTGTATTACACTGTACACTGACACCAAATATGTGGTGCATGCAGTATAGATATATGAGATCACACATACTTTATTAGTTCTAAATCCTTATCAATGTCTCTTGTTTTAGCTAACAAGAAGAGTATTCTCACACATAGCATGGCATGGCACAGTCCCTTCAGCTACACAGGAAATGAAAAAGCTCTAAAATTTCCTCATTTTTCTCAATACAGAGTACACACAGGTATAATTTTGGAAGTAAGACCAATTGACATGTATTTATATACTCCAGTTTATTTGTTTTCATGGTTGGAACATCAATGCAATTTCATTAATCCTATTTTGTTGTTGATGTTGTTGTTGTTGATGTTGTTGTTGTATGATACTATGCCACAGGGCTGAGGACCTCTGCAGATCAATACGACACACTGATGCACAGTTAAAATCAAAACAAAACACATTGTGAAGGCAAACACCATATTTCTCTTTCAGGGAAAACTGCATTAATTACTGTATGCATTCTGAATCATTTTTTTTTAAAAAGTCATTTTAAAAGACATGTTTTCATATTTTTGATGACCCCTCCCCCACCAAATTACTGTAAAAATGCACAAGTTGGTAGCTCTCTATATCTACATGTAGTTGATATAGGACCACACACATCAACCACGCTGTACTGTCAATGGCAAAGAACCAGTAGACTAATATTGTATCAATATGCATTTAACAGTGACCTGCAAAAAAAAAAAAAAAAAAATTAAGCATTTATTTTTGTCATATTTTGAACCACATCTCTACAAAAACAATATATGCTTGGAATAAAAGGACAAAAATAACTTGCACACACCTACACAGTGTTCCAGAACAGCCAATCAACATTAGGACTTAAATTCCTTCAAAATACAGTTTTCCAAGAATAATCTTTACATGTGTGGCTATGACTTCCATTTTAGTTACTGTCAACTTCTACCTACATAAACATGTAGGTATGGGGAGTAGATGTTAGATTTGAAATGTATGAAATGGGTTGTGACTAGGAAAATAAACAAACTTTCAGACCAAGACTCTTGTTTAAACAGTCCTTCACCTGCTGTATGATAACAATCATGATATTTATCATTTCAGAGGGATAGTGCTAGAAGCTTTTGACAAATGGGTTACAAGTATCCCCCCCCCCCCCCCCCCCCCCCGCCATTTGATGCAGTGTGTAAATACTGCCTGGAAATGTCCTACAATTAAACAATGACCAGCTGATTTATTTGTCTACAACAAACAGCATTTACAGCCATTCGATATTGATCGGGGGTGCAGAATCACAGAAGTGTTTGATATTTGGCATTCCTTCGTTAATCAAGCATTGATTTCTGTGTGACTAAAAAAGCTTTTCTGGCATTTTTCCACAGATCTGGCACTCACCTCAAAATTGACATTATTTCACTAACCTTACTTCAATTTTCATAGAATGAAAGAATCAGCTGCCTACTGTACAAGGCTATAAAAGAAATATCTGAGGTTCCTCACATATGGTGCGAAAACCTGTTAAAAATATAAAGATGCGTGTCAACTAGTCTGAAATCGACTTGTGCAGGGAGGCATTGTACACACAAAGGTAGGAAGACAGCTACAAACATCAGTTTCATGAATGAAATCTGACCTTTCCATACAGAGCACTTCGTGAACTAACTTGACGATCTCACCCCCAACCCTCACTCCCTGCCACTGATCTTCTTCTTGCTTTATTCTTGATGACGTCACATGAGGCTATTTGCCATCAACACTTCAGAAATCTCCCTTACCATGGCAGTTCCTGAGCAAATAATTTTATCACGGCCTTCGTACAATATTGACTTGTCTTGGTATGCATTTCAAAGGAAATTATTTGCAGTCTAGATAAGATTTTCTGTGTCTGAGCAAACATTTCCTGAAAGGGGCATGACTGCTAGCTGTAACTGGACCCTCTGAACTAGGTTTCATTTACGATGAACAAATGGACAGGCCACGAAATGCCACTTGCAAGTTGAAAATGCAGCCAACAGATTAAAGAAGAAATCAAGGAGGACTACTATCAACATTATTAACAAAATCAATTTGTGTACAAATGCCATAGTAAGAAATGGTCTCTAACGTTTGTTTCCAGGAAATGAACATGCATCACTATCTTGTCAATCTTCGCAATAAACTTCCAATTCATTCTCATTTATCGGACTGCAATGATGTGTCCACACTTTTGTTTTTCTTTCTTCGTGGTGGTGCTTGAATTTATTGTGCAGGAATACACACTTCTAACATCTGCACACTAATTCAGCAAATACTGCATTATTACCACATTCTGCATTGACCACACATTAGATAAGTTGTTATTAAAGGGATGGTACAGTATTGGTGGAGATGAGAATTGGGCTTTTAACTTTTTGCGATATACCTAGAAAACAATTATGAAATAGTACAGAGCATACCATTCTACGAGGCATTCAAAGTTTATTTGATGAAAATCAGGTTTGGAATGACTGAAACGTCCAAAAACAAAGTAAAACAAAGCGATCGTATTAAAAAAGAAAAAAGTGTGGGTCCCACGGCCACACTTTATTAGAATCGCTCTGTTTTGGATATCTCAGCCATTTCAAAACCAATTTTCATCAAATAAATGTTGAATTCCTCATGGAATTACATGCTGTTTCATATTCATAAGAGGTTTCTCATTATCTCACCAAAAAATGTTAGAAACCTGAAATTAGGTCTCAAACAAAACTACTGTATACAATCCCTTTAATTTAGTTTTTTGTTTGTTTGTTTTTTTGCTTGCTTTAAAGTCATAATTTACCATTTGCAGCTGAAACAAAAACCCAGCAATAGTGCTTTAAAATAATTCTAAAATGTGAGTTAGGGATAAAAACAACCACTGTGAAAATTTGAATCAGTAAAACCGATGCCAAGTATTGTTAAATATACAAATTGTGTACAATAGTTATAATAAAAATGTTTCCAGACTGAACCGTCTACAGTTACGATTTATTAAGACAAATACTGACATCTCCTTATATTTTAGGCTTTAATTGCAAAACTTTTATATGGGAGGGTGTTTTGTGGTACAACAGATCTCCACATATGCATGAAAGGCAATATCTTGAACTTTTTTCAAATGACTGCTCCCAAAGGTAAACTGGACCTTTAATGCTTGTTTGTTTGTTTGTTTGCTTGTTTTTTGCTCTCTATACACTGGGATATAGAACAATGTGATACTGCTTCTAGATAATTTTTCCCCTCATAACTACATAACTATTCTTCTATAGGACACATGCATGTGGCAAAGCATTATCAGTATTGGCAAAAAGTATAAGTTTACACAAGGTGTATGGAACTGACCTTATACAATGCCACTACACTTTTCAATTAAATGCAAAGAATTACCAAGAATTGCCATAGCATGACTTTCAGCAAAAAAGCAGACATTTATCATATTTCTTCACTCAAAATGTGCTGGTAAAAGTTGTTTGTTTTATGTGAGCTGATACAAAAATCATAAACTGAGTAGCACTCCCAAAACATGTGATTTTTTTTTTTCTTTCTGTCTTTGCCCCAAACAACTTTTTGTTAGAAATGGTGGTACTCTTGAAACACTGGCTCTTGGACATACAGTATATGTCTACCAGTTGAAGAGTATGTTTCAATAGTATCAAAGAAGTCTCTTGAACTTTACAAACTGAACTGAGTCAAGTGCTGATTGAGCTCTCTCATCTAGTAAATATCAAAAGAGATGTTGACCGAAAACAAGTGTGTATGTGGGTGTATGGGGCTTGGGGCATCACTTATGAATCTCTACATGAAATATATGTATTGCAAATGTATTTGAGAGATTATATTTGTCTAAATATACATCAATCTGTTTTCAGGATCACAATTATGGATGGCGTTAAAATGAGTGAAATGTAAAAAGAAAATGTCATAGAACTGCTATCGCCTCATTTTTTTATATTACTCCATGAACCTTAAGCTATCATCTCTGGCAAGAGAAGAGGTTGAGAGAAAATATTCACTCTTCAAACTCCATGTGCACACTCAAATTAACTGAAGAAAAAACTAGAAATGTCGCTAAGGCGACTGGTATGCCTCCGCCATAATGCACGATTCTCGTAATAGGTCTACAGTACATGTAGACAATGTGTGATTACATTTTCACAAAATTGGCAAAATATTAAAATGACAAGTTTGTCACAAATGTGTTGAATGTTCACCTTCCTTGACCTAGGTTTAATTGGATGAATAGGAGAGCATGTACTTGGGGATTTAAGGACTTTAACTTGACTTTGACCCATTCATAAGTTTATGCATTGAGTAATTTTCAAGGTATGGAGAAAAAGTGCAATTTCTATAATGAAAAATTCATTGTTGCCATTTTCATCTGGCCTTTGACCCTAAAATTCATAGGATAATCACCGTCAGGCACAACATGCATAAATACGTAGTAAGTTTCAAGATAACTTGAGCCACTTCTGAGATATGGAAAAAAAAATGCTTTCAGAGAATCTCTATTAGGTTATACATGCATACACCAAGTGTAAAAAAATATAATCCTGCTGGCATTGCATAAATATGAGGGAAATAGTAAAATGTTGAAGCGTTGCCCTTGACCTTTGACCCCTGACCTTTGACCCCATGAACCCTACATTCTCTAGATAATCACTGCCAGTCAGTACATGTGTACTATGTTCCATGAAGATACCTTGAACAGTTTCCAAGATACAGAGAAAAAAGTTAAGTTTTAATATTACTTGACCTTTTGACCTTATGACCCCAAACTTTCACCAAAGAATCTTAATTGGGTAATACATGTATAAACTAAGTTTTAAGAAAATATCTTCAGGCATTGCATAGATATGGTGAAAATAGTGAAATTTTACGTATTTGACCTTGACCTTTTGACCTTTGACCTTGAGCATGTGCACCCAAAAGTTGATAGGCACAACTTCACCCCCTAATACACATACATGCCAAGTTTCATTAGGATACCTCAAAAGGTTTTTTAGTTACGCTGTCCACAAAATTCATTACGGACGGAAGGACGGACGGAAGGACGGACGGACGGACAACCCGAAAACATAATGCCTCCGGCACCACTTCGTGGCGGAGGCATAAAAATGCTGTACCATATATAGCACTTGATTAGTGCAATATATAGCAATAAAACATGGAAACTTATCTATTTACAAGCATGATAAAAGCTCCTGTTATTAGTTTATTATTCCACATGGTCTAAAATCTAAGACTATTTTATAAATCAGAAACCACAAACATGTACCACTGTATATGAGCGCTGTATATTTTTATCATAATTTAACCATTTTCTATTAGTGTTTTAAAATATATCATGGATACATTGTAATTACTTATTTTGATTACAGAAGTTTCAAATGCAACATAATTTCTAAATTTACAGCCAAGTCATAAATTGGGAACACATCTTAGAAAGTTAAGGGTCCTGTTTCTGTCTCAAATTGGCAAATATCTGTAAAGCATTGATCATTTG